>NW_023366826.1:0-82439 GCF_902167145.1 Zea mays | reverse complement strand
CCTTTCCATAGATCACATTCTTGGATTTCTGGTGGAGACCATTTCTTGGTCAAAAATCCGTACGTGTTAGCCTTTGGTATTTTTGAAAATGGTCATTCATGGCTATTTTCGACAAAAATGGGTTTGTGTGGCCATTGATCTTCGACCAGAGGCTCATACACCTCACTAAACATATGTTTCCTTGCCATAGATCACATTCTTGGATTTATGGTGGAGACCATTTCTTGGTCAAAAATCCGTAGGTGTTAGCCTTCAGTGTCATTGAAAATGGTCGTTCATGGCTATTTTCGACAAAAATTAGGGTTGTGTGGCCATTGATCGTCGACCAGAGGCTCATACACCTCACCCCACATATGTTTCCTTGCCATAGATCACATTCTTGGATTTCTGGTGGAGACCATTTCTTGGTCAAAAATCCGTAGGTGTTAGCCTTCGGTATTATTGAAAATGGTCGTTCATGGCTATTTTCGACAAAAATGGGGGTTGTGTGGCCATTGATCATCGACCAGACGCTCATACACCTCACCCCACATATGTTTCCTTGCCATAGATCACATTCTTGGATTTCTGGTGGAGACCATTTCTTGGTCTAAAATCCGTAGGTGTTATCCTCTAGTATTATTGAAAATGGTCGCTCATGGCTATTTTCAAGGTCGCTCATGGCTATTTTCATAAAAAAATGGGGGTTGTGTGGCCATTTATCATCGACTAGAGGCTCATAAACCTCACCCCACATATGTTTCCTTGCCATAGATTACATTCTTGGATTTCTGGTGGAAACCATTTCTTGGTTAAAAACTCGTACGTGTTAGCCTTCGGTATTATTGAAAATGGTCATTCATGGCTATTTTCGGTAAAATGGGGGTTGTGTGGCCATTGATCATCAACCAGAGGCTCGTACACCTCACCCCACATATGTTTCCTTGCCATAGATCACATTCTTGGATTTTTGGTGGAGACCATTTCTTGGTCAAAAACTCGTACGTGTTAGCCTTCGGTATTATTGAAAATGGTCGTTCATGGCTATTTTCGGCAAAATGGGGGTTCTGTGGCCATTGATCATCGACCAATGGCTCGTACACCTCACCCCACATATGTTTCCTTTCCATAGATCACATTCTTGGATTTCTGGTGGAGACCATTTCTTGGTCAAAAATCCGTAGGTGTTAGCCTTCGGTATTATTGTAAATGGTCATTCATGGCTATTTTCGACAAAAATGGGGGTTGTGTGGCCATTGATCATCGACCAGACGCTCATACACCTCACCCCACATATGTTTCCTTGCCATAGATCACATTCTTGGATTTCTGGTGGAGACCATTTCTTGGTCAAAAATCCGTAGGTGTTAGCCTTCGGTATTATTGAAAATGGTCGTTCATGGCTATTTTCGACAAAAATGGGGGTTCTGTGGCCATTGATCATCGACCAGAGGCTCATACACCTCACCCCACATATGTTTCCTTGCCATAGATCACATTCTTGGATTTCTGGTGGAGACCATTTCTTGGTCAAAAATCCGTATGTGTTAGCCTTCGGTATTATTGAAAATGGTCGTTCATGGCTATTTTCGACAAAAATGGGGGTTGTGTGGCCATTGATCATCGACCAGACGCTCATACACCTCACCCCACATATGTTTCCTTGTCATAGATCACATTCTTGGATTTCTGGTGGAGACCATTTCTTGGTCTAAAATCCATAGGTGTTAGCCTCTAGTATTATTGAAAATGGTCGCTCATGGCTATTTTCAAGGTCGCTCATGGCTATTTTCATAAAAAATGGGGGTTGTGTGGCCATTTATCATCGACTAGAGGCTCATAAACCTCGCCCCACATATGTTTCCTTGCCATAGATCACATTCTTGGATTTCTGGTGCAGACCATTTCTTGGTTAAAAACTCGTACGTGTTAGCCTTCGGTATTATTGAAAATGGTCGTTCATGGCTATTTTCGGCAAAATGGGGGTTGTGTGACCATTCATTATCGACCAGAGGCTCGTACACCTCACCCCACATATGTTTCCTTGCCATAGATCACATTCTTGGATTTCTGGTGGAGACCATTTCTTGGTCAAAAATCCGTACGTGTTAGCCTTTGGTATTTTTGAAAATGGTCATTCATGGCTATTTTCGACAAAAATGGGGGTTGTGTGGCCATTGATCTTCGACCAGAGGCTCATACACCTCACTACACATATGTTTCCTTGCCATAGATCACATTCTTGGATTTATGGTGGAGACCATTTCTTGGTCAAAAATCCGTAGGTGTTAGCCTTCAGTGTCATTGAAAATGGTCGTTCATGGCTATTTTCGACAAAAATTAGGGTTGTGTGGCCATTGATCGTCGACCAGAGGCTCATACACCTCACCCCACATATGTTTCCTTGCCATAGATCACATTCTTGGATTTCTGGTGGAGACCATTTCTTGGTCAAAAATCCATAGGTGTTAGCCTTCGGTATTATTGAAAATGGTCGTTCATGGCTATTTTCGACAAAAATGGGGGTTGTGTGGCCATTGATCATCGACCAGACGCTCATACACCTCGCCCCACATATGTTTCCTTGCCATAGATCACATTCTTGGATTTCTGGTGGAGACCATTTCTTGTTCTAAAATCCGTAGGTGTTAGCCTCTAGTATTATTGAAAATGGTCGCTCATGGCTATTTTCAAGGTCGCTCATGGCTATTTTCATAAAAAATGGGGGTTGTGTGGCCATTTATCATCGACTAGAGGCTCATAAACCTCACCCCACATATGTTTCCTTGCCATAGATTACATTCTTGGATTTCTGGTGGAAACCATTTCTTGGTTAAAAACTCGTACGTGTTAGCCTTCGGTATTATTGAAAATGGTCATTCATGGCTATTTTCGGCAAAATGGGGGTTGTGTGGCCATTGATCATCAACCAGAGGCTCGTACACCTCACCCCACATATATTTCCTTGCCATAGATCACATTCTTGGAATTCTGGTGGAGACCATTTCTTGGTTAAAAATCCGTACGTGTTAGCCTTTGGTATTTTTGAAAATGGTCATTCATGGCTATTTTCGACAAAAATGGGGGTTGTGTGGCCATTGATCATCGACTAGAGGCTCATACACCTCACCCCACATATGTTTCCTTGCCATAGATCACATTCTTGGATTTCTGGGGCAGACATTTCTTGGTCAAAAATCCGTAGGTGTTAGCCTTCGGTATTATTGAAAATGGTCGTTCATGGCTATTTTCGACAAAAATGGGGGTTGTGTGGCCATTGATCATCGACCAAACGCTCATACACCTCACCCCACATATGTTTCCTTGCCATAGATCACATTCTTGGATTTCTGGTGGAGGCCATTTCTTGGTCTAAAATCCGTAGGTGTTAGCCTCTAGTATTATTGAAAATGGTCGCTCATGGCTATTTTCAAGGTCGCTCATGGCTATTTTCATAAAAATGGGGGTTGTGTGGCCATTTATCATCGACTAGAGGCTCATAAACCTCACCCCACATATGTTTCCTTGCCATAGATTACATTCTTGGATTTCTGGTGGAAACCATTTCTTGGTTAAAAACTCGTACGTGTCAGCCTTCGGTATTATTGAAAATGGTCATTCATGGCTATTTTCGGCAAAATGGGGGTTGTGTGGCCATTGATCATCGACCAGAGGCTCATACACCTCACCCCACATATGTTTCCTTGCCATAGATCACATTCTTGGATTTCTGGTGGTGACCATTTCTTGGTCAAAAATCCGTAGGTGTTAGCCTTCGGTATTATTGAAAATGGTCGTTCATGGCTATTTTCGACAAAAATGGGGGTTGTGTGGCCATTGATCATCGACTAGAGGCTCATACACCTCACCCCACATATGTTTCCTTGCCATAGATCACATTCTTAGATTTCTGGTGGAGACCATTTCTTGGTCAAAAATCCGTAGGTGTTAGCCTTCGGTATTATTGAAAATGGTCGTTCATGGCTATTTTCGACAAAAATGGGGGTGTGTGGCCATTGATCATCGACCAGATGCTCATACACCTCACCCCACATATGTTTCCTTGCCATAGATCACATTCTTGGATTTCTGGTGGAGACCATTTCTTGGTCTAAAATCCGTAGGTCTTAGCCTCTAGTATTATTGAAAATGGTCGCTCATGGCTATTTTCATAAAAAATGGGGGTTGTGTGGCCATTTATCATCACCTAGAGGCTCATAAACCTCACCCCACATATGTTTCCTTGCCATAGATCACATTCTTGGATTTCTGGTGGAGACCATTTCTTGGTTAAAAACTCGTACGTGTTAGCCTTCGGTATTATTGAAAATGGTCGTTCATGGCTATTTTCGGCAAAATGGGGGTTGTGTGGCCATTGATCATGGACCAGAGGATCATACACCTCACCCCACATATGTTTCCTTGCCATAGATCACATTCTTGGATTCCTGGTGGAGACCATTTCTTGGTCAAAAATCCATACGTGTTAGCCTTTGGTATTTTTGAAAATGGTCATTCATGGCTATTTTCGACAAAAATGGGGGTTGTGTGGCCATTGATCATCGACTAGAGGCTCATACACCTCACCCCACATATGTTTCCTTGCCATAGATCACATTCTTGGATTTCTGGTGGAGACCATTTCTTGGTCAAAAATCCGTAGGTGTTAGCCTTCCATATTATTGAAAATGGTCGTTCATGGCTATTTTCGACAAAAATGGGGGTTGTGTGGCCATTGATCATCGACCAGACGCTCATACACCTCACCCCACATTTGTTTCCTTGCCATAGATCACATTCTTGGATTTCTGGTGGAGACCATTTCTTGGTCTAAAATCCGTACGTGTTAGCCTCTAGTAGTATTGAAAATGGTCGCTCATGGCTATTTTCAAGGTCGCTCATGGCTATTTTCATAAAAAATGGGGGATGTGTGGCCATTTATCATCGACTAGAGGCTCATAAACCTCACCCCACATATGTTTCCTTGCCATAGATTACATTCTTGGATTTCTGGTGGAAACCATTTCTTGGTTAAAAACGCGTACGTGTTAGCCTTCGGTATTATTGAAAATGGTCATTCATGGCTATTTTCGGCAAAATGGGGGTTGTGTGGCCATTGATCGTCGACCAGAGGCTCATACACCTCACCCCACATATGTTTCCTTGTCGTAGATCACATTCTTGGATTTCTGGTGGAGACCATTTCTTGGTCAAAAAGCCGTAGGTGTTAGCCTTCGATATTATTGAAAATGGTCGTTCATGGCTATTTTCGACAAAAATGGGGGTTGTGTGGCCATTGATCATCGACCAGAGGCTCATACACCTCACCCCACATATGTTTCCTTGCCATAGATCACATTCTTGGATTTCTGGTGGAGACCATTTCTTGGTCAAAAACTCGTACGTGTTAGCCTTCAGAATTATTGAAAATGGTCGTTCATGGCTATTCTCGGCAAAATGGGGGTTCTGTGGCCATTGATCATCGACCAGAGGCTCGTACACCTCACCCCACATATGTTTCCTTGCCATAGATCACATTCTTGGATTTCTGGTGGAGACCATTTCTTGGTCAAAAATCCGTAGGTGTTAGCCTTCGGTATTATTGAAAATGGTCGTTCATGGCTATTTTCGGCAAAATGGGGGTTCTGTGGCCATTGATCATCGACCAGAGGCTCGTACACCTCACCCCACATATGTTTCCTTGCCATAGATCACATTCTTGGATTTCTGGTGGAGACCATTTCTTGGTCAAAAATCCGTAGGTGTTAGCCTTCGGTATTATTGAAAATGGTCGTTCATGGCTATTTTCGACAAAAATGGGGGTTGTGTGGCCATTGATCATCGACCAGAGGCTCATACACCTCACCCCACATATGTTTCCTCGCCATAGATCACATTCTTGGATTTCTGGTGGAGACCATTTCTTGGTCAAAAATCCGTAGGTCTTAGCCTCTAATATTATTGAAAATGGTCGCTCATGGCTATTTTCGGCAAAATGGGGGTTCTGTGGCCATTGATCGTCGACCAGAGGCTCATACACCTCACCCCACATATGTTTCCTTGTCGTAGATCACATTCTTGGATTTCTGGTGGAGACCATTTCTTGGTCAAAAATCCGTAGGTGTTAGCCTTCGATATTATTGAAAATGGTCGTTCATGGCTATTTTCGACAAAAATGGGGGTTGTGTGGCCATTGATCATCGACCAGAGGCTCATACACCTCACCCCACATATGTTTCCTTGCCATAGATCACATTCTTGGATTTCTGGTGGAGACCATTTCTTGGTCAAAAATCTGTAGGTGTTAGCCTTCGGTATTATTGAAAATGGTCGTTCATGGCTATTTTCGACAAAAATGGGGGTTGTGTGGCCATTGATCATCGACCAGACGCTCATACACCTCACCCCACATATGTTTCCTTGCCATAGATCACATTCTTGGATTTCTGGTGGAGACCATTTCTTGGTCTAAAATCCGTAGGTGTTAGCCTCTAGTATTATTGAAAATGGTCGCTCATGGCTATTTTCAAGGTCGCTCATGGCTATTTTCATAAAAAATGGGGGTTGTGTGGCCATTTATCATCGACTAGAGGCTCATAAACCTCACCCCACATATGTTTCCTTGCCATAGATTACATTCTTGGATTTCTGGTGGAAACCATTTCTTGGTTAAAAACTCGTACGTGTTAGCCTTCGGTATTATTGAAAATGGTCATTCATGGCTATTTTCGGCAAAATGGGGGTTGTGTGGCCATTGATCATCGACCAGAGGTTCATACACCTCACCCCACATATGTTTCCTTGCCATAGATCACATTCTTGGATTTCTGGTGGTGACCATTTCTTGGTCAAAAATCCGTAGGTGTTAGCCTTCGGTATTATTGAAAATGGTCGTTCATGGCTATTTTCGACAAAAATAGGGGTTGTGTGGCCATTGATCATCGACTAGAGGCTTATACACCTCACCCCACATATGTTTCCTTGCCATAGATCACATTCTTGGATTTCTGGTGGAGACCATTTCTTGGTCAAAAATCCGTAGGTGTTAGCCTTCGGTATTATTGAAAATGGTCGTTCATGGCTATTTTCGACAAAAATGGGGGTGTGTGGCCATTGATCATCGACCAGATGCTCATACACCTCACCCCACATATGTTTCCTTGCCATAGATCACATTCTTGGATTTCTGGTGGAGACCATTTCTTGGTCTAAAATCCGTAGGTCTTAGCCTCTAGTATTATTGAAAATGGTCGCTCATGGCTATTTTCATAAAAAATGGGGGTTGTGTGGCCATTTATCATCACCTAGAGGCTCATAAACCTCACCCCACATATGTTTCCTTGCCATAGATCACATTCTTGGATTTCTGGTGGAGACCATTTCTTGGTTAAAAACTCGTACGTGTTAGCCTTCGGTATTATTGAAAATGGTCGTTCATGGCTATTTTCGGCAAAATGGGGGTTGTGTGGCCATTGATCATCGACCAGAGGATCATACACCTCACCCCACATATGTTTCCTTGCCATAGATCACATTCTTGGATTCCTGGTGGAGACCATTTCTTGGTCAAAAATCCATACGTGTTAGCCTTTGGTATTTTTGAAAATGGTCATTCATGGCTATTTTCGACAAAAATGGGGGTTGTGTGGCCATTGATCATCGACTAGAGGCTCATACCAAGAAATGGTCTCCACCAAAAAATGGTCTCCACCAAGAAATGGTCTCCACCAAAAAATGGTCTCCATCAAAAATCCGAAGGCTAACACGTACGAGTTTTTGACCAAGAAATGGTCTCCACCAAAAATCCAAGAATGTGATCTATGGCAAGGAAACATATGTGGGGTGAGGTGTATGAGCGTCTGGTCGATGATCAATGGCCACACAACCCCCATTTTTGTCGAAAATAGCCATGAATGACCATTTACAATAATACCGAAGGCTAACACCTACGGATTTTTGACCAAGAAATGGTCTCCACCAGAAATCCAAGAATGTGATCTATGGCAAGGAAACATATGTGGGGTGAGGTGTATGAGCCTCTGGTCGACGATCAATGGCCACACAACCCTAATTTTTGTCGAAAATAGCCATGAACGACCATTTTCAATGACACTGAAGGCTACCACCTACGGATTTTTGACCAAGAAATGGTCTCCACCATAAATCCAAGAATGTGATCTATGGCAAGGAAACATATGTGGGGTGAGGCCTCTGGACGATGATCAATGGCCACACAACCCCCATTTTTGTCGAAAATAGCCATGAATGACCATTTAGAATAATACCGAAGGCTAACACCTACGGATTTTTGACCAAGAAATGGTCTCCACCAGAAATCCAAGAATGTGATCTATGGCAAGGAAACATATGTGGGGTGAGGTGTATGAGCCCCTGGTCGATGATCAATGGCCACACAACCCCCATTTTTGTCGAAAATAGCCATGAACGACCATTTTCAATAATATCGAAGGCTAACACCTACGGATTTTTGACCAAGAAATGGTCTCCACCAGAAATCCAAGAATGTGATCTACGACAAGGAAACATATGTGGGGTGAGGTGTATGAGCCTCTGGTCGACGATCAATGGCCACACAACCCCCATTTTGCCGAAAATAGCCATGAATGACCATTTTCAATAATACCGAAGGCTAACACGTACGAGTTTTTAACCAAGAAATGGTTTCCACCAGAAATCCAAGAATGTAATCTATGGCAAGGAAACATATGTGGGGTGAGGTTTATGAGCCTCTAGTCGATGATAAATGGCCACACAACCCCCATTTTTTATGAAAATAGCCATGAGCGACCTTGAAAATAGCCATGAGCGACCATTTTCAATAATATTAGAGGCTAAGATCTACGGATTTTTGACCAAGAAATGGTCTCCACCAGAAATCCAAGAATGTGATCTATGGCAAGGAAACATATGTGGGGTGAGGTGTATGAGCCTCTGGTCGATGATCAATGGCCACACAACCCCCATTTTTGTCGAAAATAGCCATGAATGACCATTTACAATAATACCGAAGGCTAACACCTACGGATTTTTGACCAAGAAATGGTCTCCACCAGAAATCCAAGAATGTGATCTATGGCAAGGAAACATAAGTGGGGTGAGGTGTATGAGCCTCTGGTCGATAATCAATGGCCACACAACCCCCATTTTTGTCGAAAATAGCCATGAACGACCATTTTCAATAATATCGAAGGCTAACACCTATGGATTTTTGACCAAGAAATGGTCTCCACCAGAAATCCAAGAATGTGATCTACGACAAGGAAACATATGTGGGGTGAGGTGTATGAGCCTCTGGTCGACGATCAATGGCCACACAACCCCCATTTTGCCGAAAATAGCCATGAATGACCATTTTCAATAATACCGAAGGCTAACACGTACGAGTTTTTAACCAAGAAATGGTTTCCACCAGAAATCCAAGAATGTAATCTATGGCAAGGAAACATATGTGGGTTGAGGTTTATGAGCCTCTAGTCGATGATAAATGGCCACACAACCCCCATTTTTTATGAAAATAGCCATGAGCGACCTTGAAAATAGCCATGAGCGACCATTTTCAATAATACTAGAGGCTAACACCTACGGATTTTATACCAAGAAATGGTCTCCACCAGAAATCCAAGAATGTGATCTATGGCAAGGAAATATATGTGGGGTGAGGTGTATGAGCGTCTGGTCGATGATCAATGGCCACACAACCCCCATTTTTGTCGAAAATAGCCATGAACGACCATTTTCAATAATACCGAAGGCTAACACCTACGGAATTTTGACCAAGAAATGGTCTCCACCAGAAATCCAAGAATGTGATCTATGGCAAGGAAACATATGTGGGGTGAGGTGTATGAGCCTCTGGTCGACGATCAATGGCCACACAACGCCCATTTTTTATGAAAATAGCCATGAGCGACCTTGAAAATAGCCATGAGCGACCATTTTCAATAATACTAGAGGCTAACACCTACGGATTTTAGACCAAGAAATGGTCTCCACCAGAAATCCAAGAATGTGATCTATGGCAAGGAAACATATGTGGGGTGAGGTGTATGAACGTCTGGTCAATGATCAATGGCCACACAACCCCCATTTTTGTCGAAAATAGCCATGAACTACCATTTTCAATAATACCGAAGGCTAACACCTACGGATTTTTGACCAAGAAATGGTCTCCACCAGAAATCCAAGAATGTGATCTATGGCAAGGAAACATATGTGGGGTGAGGTGTATGAGCCTCTGGTCGATGATCAATGGCCACACAACCCCCATTTTTGTCGAAAATAGCCATGAACGACCATTTTCAATAATATCGAAGGCTAACACCTACGGATTTTTGACCAAGAAATGGTCTCCACCAGAAATCCAAGAATGTGATCTACGACAAGGAAACATATGTGGGTGAGGTCTATGAGCCTCTGGTCGACGATCAATGGCCACACAACCCCCATTTTGCCGAAAATAGCCATGAATGACCATTTTCAATAATATCGAAGGCTAACACCTACGGATTTTTGACCAAGAAATGGTCTCCACCAGAAATCCAAGAATGTGATCTACGACAAGGAAACATATGTGGGGTGAGGTGTATGAGCCTCTGGTCGACGATCAATGGCCACACAACCCCCATTTTGCCGAAAATAGCCATGAATGACCATTTTCAATAATACCGAAGGCTAACACGTACGAGTTTTTAACCAAGAAATGGTTTCCACCAGAAATCCAAGAATGTAATCTATGGCAAGGAAACATATGTGGGGTGAGGTTTATGAGCCTCTAGTCGATGATAAATGGCCACACAACCCCCATTTTTTATGAAAATAGCCATGAGCGACCTTGAAAATAGCCATGAGCGACCATTTTCAATAATACTAGAGGCTAACACCTACGGATTTTAGACCAAGAAATGGTCTCCACCAGAAATCCAAGAATGTGATCTATGGCAAGGAAACATATGTGGGGTGAGGTGTATGAGCGTCTGGTCGATGATCAATGGCCACACAACCCCCATTTTTGTCGAAAATGGCCATGAACGACCATTTTCAATAATACCGAAGGCTAACACCTACGGATTTTTGACCAAGAAATGGTCTCCACCAGAAATCCAAGAATGTGATCTATGGCAAGGAAACATATGTGGGGTGAGGTGTATGAGCCTCAAGTCGATGATCAATGGCCACACAACCTCCATTTTTGTCGAAAATAGCCATGAACGACCATTTTCAATAATATCGAAGGCTAACACCTACTGATTTTTGACCAAGAAATGGTCTCCACCAGAAATCCAAGAATGTGATCTACGACAAGGAAACATATGTGGGGTGAGGTGTATGAGCCTCTGGTCGACGATCAATGGCCACACAACCCCCATTTTTCCGAAAATAGCCATGAATGACCATTTTCAATAATATCGAAGGCTAACACCTACGGATTTTTGACCAAGAAATGGTCTCCACCAGAAATCCAAGAATGTGATCTACGACAAGGAAACATATGTGGGGTGAGGTGTATGAGCCTCTGGTCGACGATCAATGGCCACACAACCCCCATTTTGCCGAAAATAGCCATGAATGACCATTTTCAATAATACCGAAGGCTAACACGTACGAGTTTTTAACCAAGAAATGGTTTCCACCAGAAATCCAAGAATGTAATATATGGCAATGAAACATATGTGGGGTGAGGTTTATGAGCCTCTAGTCGATGATAAATGGCCACACAACCCCCATTTTTTATGAAAATAGCCATGAGCGACCTTGAAAATAGCCATGAGCGACCATTTTCAATAATACTAGAGGCTAACACCTACGGATTTTAGACCAAGAAATGGTCTCCACCAGAAATCCAAGAATGTGATCTATGGCAAGGAAACATATGTGGGGTGAGGTGTATGAGCGTCTGGTCGATGATCAATGGCCACACAACCCCCATTTTTGTCGAAAATAGCCATGAACGACCATTTTCAATAATACCGAAGGCTAACACCTACGGAATTTTGACCAAGAAATGGTCTCCACCAGAAATCCAAGAATGTGATCTATGGCAAGGAAACATATGTGGGGTGAGGTGTATGAGCCTCTGGTCGACGATCAATGGCCACACAACGCCCATTTTTTATGAAAATAGCCATGAGCGACCTTGAAAATAGCCATGAGCGACCATTTTCAATAATACTAGAGGCTAACACCTACGGATTTTAGACCAAGAAATGGTCTCCACCAGAAATCCAAGAATGTGATCTATGGCAAGGAAACATATGTGGGGTGAGGTGTATGAACGTCTGGTCGATGATCAATGGCCACACAACCCCCATTTTTGTCGAAAATAGCCATGAACTACCATTTTCAATAATACCGAAGGCTAACACCTACGGATTTTTGACCAAGAAATGGTCTCCACCAGAAATCCAAGAATGTGATCTATGGCAAGGAAACATATGTGGGGTGAGGTGTATGAGCCTCTGGTCGATGATCAATGGCCACACAACCCCCATTTTTGTCGAAAATAGCCATGAACGACCATTTTCAATAATATCGAAGGCTAACACCTACGGATTTTTGACCAAGAAATGGTCTCCACCAGAAATCCAAGAATGTGATCTACGACAAGGAAACATATGTGGGTGAGGTCTATGAGCCTCTGGTCGACGATCAATGGCCACACAACCCCCATTTTGCCGAAAATAGCCATGAATGACCATTTTCAATAATATCGAAGGCTAACACCTACGGATTTTTGACCAAGAAATGGTCTCCACCAGAAATCCAAGAATGTGATCTACGACAAGGAAACATATGTGGGGGTGAGGTGTATGAGCCTCTGGTCGATGATCAATGGCCACACAACCCCCATTTTGCCGAAAATAGCCATGAATGACCATTTTCAATAATACCGAAGGCTAACACGTACGAGTTTTTAACCAAGAAATGGTTTCCACCAGAAATCCAAGAATGTAATCTATGGCAAGGAAACATATGTGGGGTGAGGTTTATGAGCCTCTAGTCGATGATAAATGGCCACACAACCCCCATTTTTTATGAAAATAGCCATGAGCGACCTTGAAAATAGCCATGAGCGACCATTTTCAATAATACTAGAGGCTAACACCTACGGATTTTAGACCAAGAAATGGTCTCCACCAGAAATCCAAGAATGTGATCTATGGCAAGGAAACATATGTGGGGTGAGGTGTATGAGCGTCTGGTCGATGATCAATGGCCACACAACCCCCATTTTTGTCGAAAATGGCCATGAACGACCATTTTCAATAATACCGAAGGCTAACACCTACGGATTTTTGACCAAGAAATGGTCTCCACCAGAAATCCAAGAATGTGATCTATGGCAAGGAAACATATGTGGGGTGAGGTGTATGAGCCTCAAGTCGATGATCAATGGCCACACAACCTCCATTTTTGTCGAAAATAGCCATGAACGACCATTTTCAATAATATCGAAGGCTAACACCTACTGATTTTTGACCAAGAAATGGTCTCCACCAGAAATCCAAGAATGTGATCTACGACAAGGAAACATATGTGGGGTGAGGTGTATGAGCCTCTGGTCGACGATCAATGGCCACACAACCCCCATTTTTCCGAAAATAGCCATGAATGACCATTTTCAATAATATCGAAGGCTAACACCTACGGATTTTTGACCAAGAAATGGTCTCCACCAGAAATCCAAGAATGTGATCTACGACAAGGAAACATATGTGGGGTGAGGTGTATGAGCCTCTGGTCGACGATCAATGGCCACACAACCCCCATTTTGCCGAAAATAGCCATGAATGACCATTTTCAATAATACCGAAGGCTAACACGTACGAGTTTTTAACCAAGAAATGGTTTCCACCAGAAATCCAAGAATGTAATATATGGCAATGAAACATATGTGGGGTGAGGTTTATGAGCCTCTAGTCGATGATAAATGGCCACACAACCCCCATTTTTTATGAAAATAGCCATGAGCGACCTTGAAAATAGCCATGAGCGACCATTTTCAATAATACTAGAGGCTAACACCTACGGATTTTAGACCAAGAAATGGTCTCCACCAGAAATCCAAGAATGTGATCTATGGCAAGGAAACATATGTGGGGTGAGGTGTATGAGCGTCTGGTCGATGATCAATGGCCACACAACCCCCATTTTTGTCGAAAATAGCCATGAACGACCATTTTCAATAATACCGAAGGCTAACACCTACAGATTTTTTACCAAGAAATGGTCTCCACCAGGAATCCAAGAATGTGATCTATGGCAAGGAAACATATGTGGGGTGAGGTGTATGAGCCTCTAGTCGATGATCAATGGCCACACAACCCCCATTTTTGTCGAAAATAGCCATGAATGACCATTTTCAAAAATACCAAAGGCTAACACGTACGGATTTTTAACCAAGAAATGGTCTCCACCAGAAATCCAAGAATGTGATCTATGGCAAGGAAACATATGTGGGGTGAGGTGTACGAGCCTCTGGTCGATGATCAATGGCCACACAACCCCCATTTTGCCGAAAATAGCCATGAATGACCATTTTCAATAATACCGAAGGCTAACACGTACGAGTTTTTAACCAAGAAATGGTCTCCACCAGAAATCCAAGAATGTGATCTATGGCAAGGAAACATATGTGGGGTGAGGTGTATGAGCGTCTGGTCGATGATCAATGGCCACACAACCCCCATTTTTGTCGAAAATAGCCATGAACGACCATTTTCAATAATACCGAAGGCTAACACCTACGGATTTTTGACCAAGAAATGGTCTCCACCAGAAATCCAAGAATGTGATCTATGGCAAGGAAACATATGTGGGGTGAGGTGTATGAGCCTCTGGTCGACGATCAATGGCCACACAACCCTAATTTTTGTCGAAAATAGCCATGAACGACCATTTTCAATGACATTGAAGGCTAACACCTACGGATTTTTGACCAAGAAATGGTCTCCACCATAAATCCAAGAATGTGATCTATGGCAAGGAAACATATGTGTAGTGAGGTGTATGAGCCTCTGGTCGATGATCAATGGCCACACAACCCCCATTTTTGTCGAAAATAGCCATGAATGACCATTTACAATAATACCAAAGGCTAACACCTACGGATTTTTGACCAAGAAATGGTCTCCACCAAAAATCCAAGAATGTAATCTATGGCAAGGAAACATATGTGGGGTGAGGTTTATGAGCCTCTAGTCGATGATAAATGGCCACAAAAGCTCCATTTTTTATGAAAATAGCCATGAGCGACCTTGAAAATAGCCATGAGCGACCATTTTCAATAATACTAGAGGCTAACACCTACGGATTTTAGACCAAGAAATGGTCTCCACCAGAAATCCAAGAATGTGATCTATGGCAAGGAAACATATGTGGGGTGAGGTGTATGAGCGTCTGGTCGATGATCAATGGCCACACAACCCCCATTTTTGTCGAAAATAGCCATGAATGACCATTTTCAATAATACCGAAGGCTAACACCTACGGATTTTTGACCAAGAAATGGTCTCCACCAGAAATCCAAGAATGTGATCTATGGCAAGGAAACATATGTGGGGTGAGGTGTATGAGCCTCTAGTCGATGATCAATGGCCACACAACCCCCATTTTTGTCAAAAATAGCCATGAATGATCATTTTCAAAAATACCAAAGGCTAACACGTACGGATTTTTGACCAAGAAATGGTCTCCACCAGAAATCCAAGAATGTGATCTATGGCAAGGAAACATATGTGGGGTGAGGTGTACGAGCCTCTGGTCGATGATCAATGGCCACACAACCCCCATTTTGCCAAAAATAGCCATGAATGACCATTTTCAATAATACCGAAGGCTAACACGTACGAGTTTTTAACCAAGAAATGGTTTCCACCAGAAATCCAAGAATGTAATCTATGGCAAGGAAACATATGTGGGGTGAGGTTTATGAGCCTCTAGTCGATGATAAATGGCCACACAACCCCCATTTTTTATGAAAATAGCCATGAGCGACCTTGAAAATAGCCATGAGCGACCATTTTCAATAATACTAGAGGCTAACACCTACGGATTTTAGACCAAGAAATGGTCTCCACTAGAAATCCAAGAATGTGATCTATGGCAAGGAAACATATGTGGGGTGAGGTGTATGAGCGTCTGGTCGATGATCAATGGCCACACAACCCCCATTTTTGTCGAAAATAGCCATGAACAACCATTTTCAATAATACCGAAGGCTAACACCTACGGATTTTTGACCAAGAAATGGTCTCCACCAGAAATCCAAGAATGTGATCTATGGCAAGGAAACATATGTGGGGTGAGGTGTATGAGCCTCTGGTCGACGATCAATGGCCACACAACCCCCATTTTTTATGAAAATAGCCATGAGCGACCTTGAAAATAGCCATGAGCGACCATTTTCAATAATACTAGAGGCTAACACCTACGGATTTTAGACCAAGAAATGGTCTCCACCAGAAATCCAAGAATGTGATCTATGGCAAGGAAACATATGTGGGGTGAGGTGTATGAGCGTCTGGTCGATGATCAATGGCCACACAACCCCCATTTTTGTCGAAAATAGCCATGAACGACCATTTTCAATAATACCGAAGGCTAACACCTACGGATTTTTGACCAAGAAATGGTCTCCACCAGAAATCCAAGAATGTGATCTATGGCAAGGAAACATATGTGGGGTGAGGTGTATGAGCCTCTGGTCGATGATCAATGGCCACACAACCCCCATTTTTGTCGAAAATAGCCATGAACGACCATTTTCAATAATATCGAAGGCTAACACCTACGGATTTTTGACCAAGAAATGGTCTCCACCAGAAATCCAAGAATGTGATCTACGACAAGTAAACATATGTGGGGTGAGGTGTATGAGCCTCTGGTCGACGATCAATGGCCACACAACCCCCATTTTGCCGAAAATAGCCATGAATGACCATTTTCAATAATATCGAAGGCTAACACCTACGGATTTTTGACCAAGAAATGGTCTCCACCAGAAATCCAAGAATGTGATCTACGACAAGGAAACATATGTGGGGTGAGGTGTATGAGCCTCTGGTCGACGATCAATGGCCACACAACCCCCATTTTGCCGAAAATAGCCATGAATGACCATTTTCAATAATACCGAAGGCTAACACGTACGAGTTTTTAACCAAGAAATGGTTTCCACCAGAAATCCAAGAATGTAATCTATGGCAAGGAAACATATCTGGGGTGAGGTTTATGAGCCTCTAGTCGATGATAAATGGCCACACAACCCCCATTTTTTATGAAAATAGCCATGAGCGACCTTGAAAATAGCCATGAGCGACCATTTTCAATAATACTAGAGGCTAACACCTACGGATTTTAGACCAAGAAATGGTCTCCACCAGAAATCCAAGAATGTGATCTATGGCAAGGAAACATATGTGGGGTGAGGTGTATGAGCGTCTGGTCGATGATCAATGGCCACACAACCCCCATTTTTGTCGAAAATAGCCATGAACGACCATTTTCAATAATACCGAAGGCTAACACCTACGGATTTTTGACCAAGAAATGGTCTCCACCAGAAATCCAAGAATGTGATCTATGGCAAGGAAACATATGTGGGGTGAGGTGTATGAGCCTCTGGTCGATGATCAATGGCCACACAACCTCCATTTTTGTCGAAAATAGCCATGAACGACCATTTTCAATAATATCGAAGGCTAACACCTACAGATTTTTGACCAAGAAATGGTGTCCACCAGAAATCCAAGAATGTGATCTACGACAAGGAAACATATGTGGGGTGAGGTGTATGAGCCTCTGGTCGACGATCAATGGCCACACAACCCCCATTTTGCCGAAAATAGCCATGAATGACCATTTTCAATAATATCGAAGGCTAGCACCTACGGATTTTTGACCAAGAAATGGTCTCCACCAGAAATCCAAGAATGTGATCTACGACAAGGAAACATATGTGGGGTGAGGTGTATGAGCCTCTGGTCGACGATCAATGGCCACACAACCCCCATTTTGCCGAAAATAGCCATGAATGACCATTTTCAATAATACCGAAGGCTAACACGTACGAGTTTTTAACCAAGAAATGGTTTCCACTAGAAATCCAAGAATGTAATCTATGGCAATGAAACATATGTGGGGTGAGGTTTATGAGCCTCTAGTCGATGATAAATGGCCACACAACCCCCATTTTTTATGAAAATAGCCATGAGCGACCTTGAAAATAGCCATGAGCGACCATTTTCAATAATACTAGAGGCTAACACCTACGGATTTTAGACCAAGAAATGGTCTCCACCAGAAATCCAAGAATGTGATCTATGGCAAGGAAACATATGTGGGGTGAGGTGTATGAGCGTCTGGTCGATGATCAATGGCCACACAACCCCCATTTTTGTCGAAAATAGCCATGAACGACCATTTTCAATAATACCGAAGGCTAACACCTACGGATTTTTTACCAAGAAATGGTCTCCACCAGAAATCCAAGAATGTGATCTATGGCAAGGAAACATATGTGGGGTGAGGTGTATGAGCCTCTAGTCGATGATCAATGGCCACACAACCCCCATTTTTGTCGAAAATAGCCATGAACGACCATTTTCAATAATACCGAAGGCTAACACCTACGGATTTTTGACCAAGAAATGGTCTCCACCAGAAATCCAAGAATGTAATCTATGGCAAGGAAACATATGTGGGGTGAGGTTTATGAGCCTCTAGTCGATGATCAATGGCCACACAACCCCCATTTTTGTCGAAAATAGCCATGAACGACCATTTTCAATAATACTAGAGGCTAAGACCTACGGATTTTTGACCAAGAAATGGTCTCCACCAGAAATCCAAGAATGTGATCTATGGCAAAGAAACATATGTGGGGTGAGGTGTATGAGCCTCTAGTCGATGATCAATGGACACACAACCCCCATTTTTGTCGAAAATAGCCATGAACGACCATTTTCAAAAATACCAAAGGCTAACACGTACGGATTTTTGACCAAGAAATGGTCTCCACCAGAAATCCAAGAATGTGATCTATGGCAAGGAAACATATGTGGGGTGAGGTGTATGAGTGTCTGGTCGATGATCAATGGCCACACAACCCCCATTTTGCCGAAAATAGCCATGAACGACCATTTTCAATAATACTAGAGGCTAACACCTACGGATTTTTGACCAAGAAATGGTCTCCACCAGAAATCCAAGAATGTGATCTATGGCAAGGAAACATATGTGGGGTGAGGTGTATGAGCCTATGGTCGATGATCAATGGCCACACAACCCCCATTTTTTTATGAAAATAGCCATGAGCGACCTTGACAATAGCCATGAGCGACCATTTTTAATAATACTAGAGGCTAAGACCTACGGATTTTTGACCAAGAAATGGTCTCCACCAGAAATCCAAGAATGTGATCTATGGCAAGGAAACATATGTGGGGTGAGGTGTATGAGCCTCTGGTCGATGATCAATGGCCACACAACCCCCATTTTTGTCGAAAATAGCCATGAATGACCATTTACAATAATACCGAAGGCTAACACCTACGGATTTTTGACCAAGAAATGGTCTCCACCAGAAATCCAAGAATGTGATCTATGGCAAGGAAACATATGTGGGGTGAGGTCTATGAGCGTCTGGTCGATGATCAATGGCCACACAACCCCCATTTTTTATGAAAATAGCCATGAGCGACCATTTTCAATAATACCGAAGGCTAACACGTACGAGTTTTTAACCAAGAAATGGTCTCCACCAGAAATCCAAGAATGTGATCTATGCCAAGGAAACATATGTGGGGTGAGGTGTACGAGCCTCTAGTCGATGATAAATGGCCACACAACCCCCATTTTTTATGAAAATAGCCATGAACGACCATTTTCAATAATACCGAAGGCTAACACCTACAGATTTTTGACCAAGAATTGGTCTCCACCAGAGGTGTATGAGCCTCTGGTCGATGATCAATGGCCACACAACCCCCATTTTTTATGAAAATAGGCATGAGCGACCATTTTCAATAATACTAGAGGCTAAGATCTACGGATTTTTGACCAAGAAATGGTCTCCACTAGAAATCCACGAATGTGATCTATGGCAAGGAAACATATGTGGGGTGAGGTGTATGAGCCTCTGGTCGATGATCAATGGCCACACAACCCCCATTTTTGTCGAAAATAGCCATAAACGACCATTTTTAATGACACTGAAGGCTAACACCTACGGATTTTTGACCAAGAAATGGTCTCCACCAGAAATCCAAGAATGTGATCTATGGCAAGGAAACATATGTGGGGTGAGGTGTATGAGCCTCTGGTCGATGATCAATGGCCACACAACCCCCATTTTTGTCGAAAATAGCCATGAACGACCATTTTCAATAATACTAGAGGCTAAGACCTACGGATTTTTGACCAAGAAATGGTCTCCACCAGAAATCCAAGAATGTGATCTATGGCAAGGAAACATATGTGGAGTGAGGTGTACGATCCTCTGGTCGATGATCAATGGCCACACAACCCCCATTTTTGTCGAAAATAGCCATGAATGACCATTTTCAAAAATACCGAAGGCTAACACGTTCGGATTTTTGACCAAGAAATGGTCTCCACCAGAAATCCAAGAATGTGATCTATGGCAAGGAAACATATGTGGGGTGAGGTGTATGAGCGTCTGGTCGATGATCAATGGCCACACAACCCCCATTTTTGTCGAAAATAGCCATGAACGACCATTTTCAATAATACCGAAGGCTAACACATACGGATTTTAGACCAAGAAATGGTCTCCACCAGATGGGGTGAGGTGTACGAGCCTCTGGTCGATGATCAATGGCCACACAACCCCCATTTTTGTCGAAAATAGCCATGAATGACCATTTTCAATAATACCGAAGGCTAACACCTACGGATTTTTGACCAAGAAATGGTTTCCACCAGAAATCCAAGAATGTGATCTACGACAAGGAAACATATGTGGGGTGAGGTGTATGAGCCTCTGGTCGACGATCAATGGCCACACAACCCCCATTTTGCCGAAAATAGCCATGAATGACCATTTTCAATAATACCGAAGGCTAAGACCTACGGATTTTTGACCAAGAAATGGTCTCCACCAGAAATCCAAGAATGTGATCTATGGCAAGGAAACATATGTGGGGTGAGGTGTATGAGCCTCTGGTCGATGATCAATGGCCACACAACCCCCATTTTTGTCGAAAATAGCCATGAATGACCATTTACAATAATACCGAAGGCTAACACCGACGGATTTTTGACCAAGAAATGGTCTCCACCAGAAATCCAAGAATGTGATCTACGACAAGGAAACATATGTGGGGTGAGGTGTATGAGCCTCTGGTCGATAATCAATGGCCACACAACCCCCATTTTTGCCGAAAATAGCCATGAGCGACCATTTTTTAAATAATACACCTCACCCCACATATGTTTCCTTGCCATAGATCACATTCTTGGATTTATGGTGGAGACCATTTCTTGGTCAAAAATCCGTAGGTGTTAGCCTTTGGTATTTTTGAAAATGGTCATTCTATGGCAAGGAAACATATGTGGGGTGAGGTGTATGAGCGTCTGGTCGATGATCAATGGCCACACAACCCCCATTTTTGCCGAAAATAGCCATGAACAACCGTTTTCAATAATACCGAAGGCTAACACCTACGGATTTTTGACCAAGAAATGGTCTCCACCAGAAATCCAAGAATGTGATCTATGGCAAGGAAACATATGTGGGGTGAGGTGTATTATTGAAAATGGTCGCTCATGGCTATTTTCGGCAAAAATGGGGGTTCTGTGGCCATTGATCATCGACCAGAGGCTCATACACCTCACCCCACATATGTTTCCTTGTCGTAGATCACATTCTTGGATTTCTGGTGGAGACCATTTCTTGGTCAAAAATCCGTAGGTGTTAGCCTTCGGTATTATTGTAAATGGTCATTCATGGCTATTTTCAACAAAAATGGGGGTTGTGTGGCCATTGATCATCGACCAGAGGCTCATACACCTCACCCCACATAGGTTTCCTTGCCATAGATCACATTCTTGGATTTCTGGTGGAGACCATTTCTTGGTCAAAAATCCGTAGGTCTTAGCCTTCGGTATTATTGAAAATGGTCATTCATGGCTATTTTCGGCAAAATGGGGGTTGTGTGGCCATTGATCGTCGACCAGAGGCTCATACACCTCACCCCACATATGTTTCCTTGTCGTAGATCACATTCTTGGATTTCTGGTGGAAACCATTTCTTGGTCAAAAATCCGTAGGTGTTAGCCTTCGGTATTATTGAAAATGGTCATTCATGGCTATTTTCGACAAAAATGGGGGTTGTGTGGCCATTGATCATCGACCAGAGGCTCGTACACCTCACCCCATCTGGTGGAGACCATTTCTTGGTCTAAAATCCGTACGTGTTAGCCTTCGGTATTATTGAAAATGGTCGTTCATGGCTATTTTCGACAAAAATGGGGGTTGTGTGGCCATTGATCATCGACCAGACGCTCATACACCTCACCCCACATATGTTTCCTTGCCATAGATCACATTCTTGGATTTCTGGTGGAGACCATTTCTTGGTCAAAAATCCGAACGTGTTAGCCTTCGGTATTTTTGAAAATGGTCATTCATGGCTATTTTTCGACAAAAATGGGGGTTGTGTGGCCATTGATCATCGACCAGAGGATCGTACACCTCACTCCACATATGTTTCCTTGCCATAGATCACATTCTTGGATTTCTGGTGGAGACCATTTCTTGGTCAAAAATCCGTAGGTCTTAGCCTCTAGTATTATTGAAAATGGTCGTTCATGGCTATTTTCGACAAAAATGGGGGTTGTGTGGCCATTGATCATCGACCAGACGCTCATACACCTCACCCACATATGTTTCCTTGCCATAGATCACATTCTTGGATTTCTGGTGGAGACCATTTCTTGGTCTAAAATCCGTAGGTGTTAGCCTCTAGTATTATTGAAAATGGTCGCTCATGGCTATTTTCATAAAAAATGGGGGTTGTGTGGCCATTGATCGTCGACCAGAGGCTCATACACCTCACCCCACATATGTTTCCTTGCCGTAGATCACATTCTTGGATTTCTGGTGGAGACCATTTCTTGGTCAAAAATCCGTAGGTGTTAGCCTTCGGTATTATTGAAAATGGTCGTTCATGGCTATTTTTGACAAAAATGGGGGTTGTGTGGCCATTGATCATCGACCAGACGCTCATACACCTCACCCCACATATGTTTCCTTGCCATAGATCACATTCTTGGATTTCTTGTGGAGACCATTTCTTGGTCTAAAATCCGTAGGTGTTAGCCTCTAGTATTATTGAAAATGGTCGCTCATGGCTATTTTCAAGGTCGCTCATGGCTATTTTCATAAAAAATGGGGGTTGTGTGGCCATTTATCATCGACCAGAGGCTCATACACCTCACCCCACATATGTTTCCTTGCCATAGATCACATTCTTGGATTTTTGGTGGAGACCATTTCTTGGTCAAAAACTCGTACGTGTTAGCCTTCGGTATTATTGAAAATGGTCGTTCATGGCTATTTTCGGCAAAATGGGGGTTGTGTGGCAATTGATCATCGACCAGAGGCTCATACACCTCACCCCACATATGTTTCCTTGCCATAGATTACATTCTTGGATTTCTGGTGGAGACCATTTCTTCGTCAAAAATCCGTAGGTGTTAGCCTTCGATATTATTGAAAATGGTCGTTCATGGCTATTTTCGACAAAAATGGGGGTTGTGTGGCCATTGATCATCGACCAGACGCTCATACACCTCACCCCACATATGTTTCCTTGCCATAGATCACATTCTTGGATTTCTGGTGGAGACCATTTCTTGGTCAAAAATCCGTAGGTGTTAGCCTTCGGTATTATTGAAAATGGTCGTTCATGGCTATTTTCGACAAAAATGGGGGTTGTGTGGCCATTGATCATCGACCAGAGGCTCATACACCTCACCCCACATATGTTTCCTTGCCATAGATCACATTCTTGGATTTCTGGTGGAGACCATTTCTTGGTCAAAAATCCGTAGGTGTTAGCCTTCGATATTATTGAAAATGGTCGTTCATGGCTATTTTCGACAAAAATGGGGGTTGTGTGGCCATTGATCATCGACCAGAGGATCGTACACCTCACTCCACATATGTTTCCTTGCCATAGATCACATTCTTGGATTTCTGGTGGAGACCATTTCTTGGTCAAAAATCCGTAGGTCTTAGCCTCTAGTATTATTGAAAATGGTCGTTCATGGCTATTTTCGACAAAAATGGGGGTTGTGTGGCCATTGATCATCGACCAGACGCTCATACACCTCACCCCACATATGTTTCCTTGCCATATATCACATTCTTGGATTTCTGGTGGAGACCATTTCTTGGTCTAAAATCCGTAGGTGTTAGCCTCTAATATTATTGAAAATGGTCGTTCATGGCTATTTTCGACAAAAATGGGGGTTGTGTGGCCATTGATCATCGACTAGAGGCTCATACACCTCACCCCACATATGTTTCCTTGCCATAGATCACATTCTTGGATTTCTGGTGGAGACCATTTCTTGGTCAAAAATCTGTAGGTCTTAGCCTCTAATATTATTGAAAATGGTCGTTCATGGCTATTTTCGACAAAAATGGGGGTTGTGTGGCCATTGATCATCGACCAGAGGCTCATACACCTCACCCCACATATGTTTCCTTGCCATAGATCACATTCTTGGATTTCTGGTGGAGACCATTTCTCGGTTAAAAACTCGTACGTGTTAGGCTTCGGTATTATTGAAAATGGTCATTCATGGCTATTTTCGGCAAAATGGGGGTTGTGTGGTCATTGATCATCGACCAGAGGCTCGTACACCTCACCCCACATATGTTTCCTTGCCATAGATCAGATTCTTGGATTTCTGGTGGAAACCATTTCTTGGTCAAAAATCCGTAGGTGTTAGCCTTCGGTATTATTGAAAATGGTCATTCATGGCTATTTTCGACAAAAATGGGGGTTGTGTGGCCATTGATCATCGACCAGAGGCTCGTACACCTCACCCCATCTGGTGGAGACCATTTCTTGGTCTAAAATCCGTACGTGTTAGCCTTCGGTATTATTGAAAATGGTCGTTCATGGCTATTTTCAAGGTCGCTCATGGCTATTTTCATAAAAAATGGGGGTTGTGTGGCCATTTATCATCGACTAGAGGCTCATAAACCTCACCCCACATATGTTTCCTTGCCATAGATTACATTCTTGGATTTCTGGTGGAAACCATTTCTTGGTCAAAAATCCGTAGGTGTTAGCCTTCGGTATTATTGAAAATGGTCATTCATGGCTATTTTCGACAAAAATGGGGGTTGTGTGGCCATTGATCATCGACCAGAGGCTCGTACACCTCACCCCATCTGGTGGAGACCATTTCTTGGTCTAAAATCCGTACGTGTTAGCCTTCGGTATTATTGAAAATGGTCGTTTATGGCCTATTTTCAAGGTCGCTCATGGCTATTTCCATAAAAAATGGGGGTTGTGTGGCCATTTATCATCGACCAGAGGCTCATAAACCTCACCCCACATATGTTTCCTTGCCATAGATCACATTCTTGGATTTCTGGTGGAGACCATTTCTTGGTCAAAAATCCATAGGTGTTAGCCTTCGGTATTATTGAAAATTGTCGTTCATGGCTATTTTCGACAAAAATGGGGGTTGTGTGACCATTGATCATCGACCAGACGCTCATACACCTCACTACACATATGTTTCCTTGTCGTAGATCACATTCTTGGATTTCTGGTGGAGACCATTTCTTGGGCAAAAATCCGAATGTGTTAGCCTCAAGTATTATTGAAAATGGTCGCTCATGGCTATTTTCATAAAAAATGGGGGTTGTGTGGCCATTTATCATCGACTAGAGGCTCATAAACCTCACCCCACATATGTTTCCTTGCCATAGATCACATTCTTGGATTTCTGGTGGAGCCATTTCTTGGTCAAAAATCCGTAGGTGTTAGCCTTCGGTATTATTGAAAATGGTCGTTCATGGCTATTTTTGACAAAAATGGGGGTTGTGTGGCCATTAATCATCGACCAGACGCTCATACACCTCACCCCACATATGTTTCCTTGCCATAGATCACATTCTTGGATTTCTGGTCGATGATCAATGGCCACACAACCCCCATTTTTGTCGAAAATAGCCATGAACGACCATTTTCAATAATACCGAAGGCTAACACCTACGGATTTTAGACCAAGAAATGGTCTCCACCAGAAATCCAAGAATGTGATCTATGGCAAGGAAACATATGTGGGTGTCGAAAATAGCCATGAACGACCATTTTCAATAATACCGAATGCTAACACCTACGGATTTTTGACCAAGAAATGGTCTCCACCAGAAATCCAAGAATGTGATCTATGGCAAGGAAACATATGTGGGGTGAGGTGTATGAGTGTCTGGTCGATGATCAATGGCCACACAACCCCCATTTTAGTCGAAAATAGCCATGAACGACCATTTTCAAAAATACTGAAGGCTAACACCTACAGATTTTTGACCAAGAAACACCCCACATATGTTTCCTTGTCGTAGATCACATTCTTGGATTTCTGGTGGAGACCATTTCTTGGTCTAAAATCCGTAGGTGTTAGCCTTCGGTATTATTGAAAATGGTCGTTCATGGCTATTTTCGGCAAAATGGGGGTTGTGTGGCAATTGATCATCGACCAGAGGCTCATACACCTCACCCCACATATGTTTCCTTGCCATAGATCACATTCTTGGTTTCTGGTGGAGACCATTTCTTGGTCAAAAATCCGTAGGTGTTAGCCTTCGGTATTGTTGAAAATGGTCGCTCATGGCTATTTTCGACACCCACATATGTTTCCTTGCCATAGATCACATTCTTGGATTTCTGGTGGAGACCATTTCTTGGTCTAAAATTAGTAGGTGTTAGCCTTCGGTATTATTGAAAATGGTCGTTCATGGCTATTTTCGACAAAAATGGGGGTTGTGTGGCCATTGATCATCGACCAGAAATCCAAGAATGTGATCTATGGCAAGGAAACATATGTGGGGTGAGGTGTATGAGCGTCTGGTCGATGATCAATGGCCACAGAACCCCCATTTTTGTCGAAAATAGCCATGAACGACCATTTTCAATAATACCGAAGGCTAACACCTACGGATTTTTGACCAAGAAATGGTCTCCACCAGAAATCCAAGAATGTGATCTATGGCAAGGAAATATATGTGGGGTGAGGTTTATGAGCCTCTAGTCGATGATAAATGGCCACACAACCCCCATTTTTTATGAAAATAGCCATGAGCGACCTTGAAAATAGCCATGAGCACCCATTTTCAATAATACTAGAGGCTAACACCTACGGATTTTTGACCAAGAAATGGTCTCCACCAGAAATCCAAGAATGTGATCTATGGCAAGGAAACATATGTGGGGTGAGGTGTATGAGCCTCTGGTCGATGATCAATGGCCACACAACCCCCATTTTTGTCGAAAATAGCCATGAACGACCATTTTCAATAATACCGAAGGCTAACACGTACGAGTTTTTGACCAAGAAATGGTCTCCACCAGAAATCCAAGAATGTGATCTATGGCAAGGAAACATATGTGGGGTGAGGTTTATGAGCCTCTAGTCGATGATAAATGGCCACACAACCCCCATTTTTTATGAAAATAGCCATGAGCGACCTTGAAAATAGCCATGAGCGACCATTTTCAATAATACTAGAGGCTAACACCTACGGATTTTAGACCAAGAAATGGTCTCCACCAGAAATCCAAGAATGTGATCTATGGCAAGGAAACATATGTGGGGTGAGGTGTATGAGCCTCTGGTCGACGATCAATGGCCACACAACCCCCATTTTTTATGAAAATAGCCATGAGCGACCTTGAAAATAGCCATGAGCGACCATTTTCAATAATACTAGAGGCTAACACCTACGGATTTTTGACCAAGAAATGGTCTCCACCAGAAATCCAAGAATGTGATCTATGGCAAGGAAACATATGTGGGGTGAGGTGTATGAGCCTCTGGTCGATGATCAATGGCCACACAACCCCCATTTTTGTCGAAAATAGCCATGAACGACCATTTTCAATAATACCGAAGGCTAACACCTACGGATTTTTGACCAAGAAATGGCCTCCACCAGAAATCCAAGAATGTGATCTATGGCAAGGAAACATATGTGGGGTGAGGTGTATGAGCCTCTGGTCGATGATCAATGGCCACACAACCCCCATTTTTGTCGAAAATAGCCATGAACGACCATTTTCAATAATATCGAAGGCTAACACCTACGGATTTTTGACCAAGAAATGGTCTCCACCAGAAATCCAAGAATGTGATCTATGGCAAGGAAACATATGTGGGGTGAGGTGTATGAGCCTCTGGTCGACGATCAATGGCCACACAACCCCCATTTTTTATGAAAATAGCCATGAGCGACCATTTTCAATAATACTAGAGGCTAACACCTACGGATTTTGGACCAAGAAATGGTCTCCGCCAGAAATCCAAGAATGTGATCTATGGCAAGGAAACATATGTGGGGTGAGGTGTATGAGCGTCTGGTCGATGATCAAGTGGCCACACAACCCCCATTTTTGTCGAAAATAGCCATGAACGACCATTTTCAATAATACTAGAGGCTAAGACCTACGGATTTTTTGACCAAGAAATGGTCTCCACCAGAAATCCAAGAATGTGATCTATGGCAAGGAAACATATGTGGAGTGAGGTGTACGATCCTCTGGTCGATGATCAATAGGCCACACAACCCCCATTTTTGTCGAAAATAGCCATGAATGACCATTTTAAAAAATACCGAAGGCTAACACGTTCGGATTTTTGACCAAGAAATGGTCTCCACCAGAAATCCAAGAATGTGATCTATGGCAAGGAAACATATGTGGGGTGAGGTGTATGAGCCTCTGGTCGATGATCAATGGCCACACAACCCCCATTTTGCCGAAAATAGCCATGAATGACCATTTTCAATAATACCGAAGGCTAACACCTACGAGTTTTTAACCAAGAAATGGTCTCCACCAGAAATCCAAGAATGTGATCTATGGCAAGGAAACATATGTGGGGTGAGGTGTATGAGCCTCTGGTCGATGATCAATGGCCACACAACCCCCATTTTTGTCGAAAATAGCCATGAACGACCATTTTCAATAATATCGAAGGCTAACACCTACGGATTTTTGACCAAGAAATGGTCTCCACCAGAAATCCAAGAATGTGATCTATGGCAAGGAAACATATGTGGGGTGAGGTGTATGAGCCTCTGGTCGACGATCAATGGCCACACAACCCCCATTTTTTATGAAAATAGCCATGAGCAACCATTTTCAATAATACTAGAGGCTAAGACCTACGGATTTTTGACCAAGAAATGGTCTCCACCAGAAATCCAAGAATGTGATCTATGGCAAGGAAACATATGTGGGGTGAGGTGTATGAGCCTCTGGTCGATGATCAATGGCCACACAACCCCATTTTTGTCGAAAAAAGCCATGAATGACCATTTACAATAATACCGAAGGCTAACACCTACGGATTTTTGACCAAGAAATGGTCTCCACCAGAAATCCAAGAATGTGATCTACGTACAAGGAAACATATGTGGGGTGAGGTGTATGAGCCTCTGGTCGACGATCAATGGCCACACAACCCCCATTTTGCCGAAAATAGCCATGAGCGACCATTTTCAATAATATTAGAGGCTAAGACCTACGGATTTTTGACCAAGAAATGGTCTCCACCAGAAATCCAAGAATGTGATCTATGGCAAGGAAACATATGTGGGGTGAGGTGTATGAGCCTCTGGTCGATGATCAATGGCCACACAACCCCCATTTTTGTCGAAAATAGCCATGAACGACCATTTTCAATAACATCGAAGGCTAACACCTACGGATTTTTGACCAAGAAATGGTCTCCACCAGAAATCCAAGAATGTGATCTACGACAAGGAAACATATGTGGGGTGAGGTGTATGAGCCTCTGGTCGACGATCAATGGCCACACAACCCCCATTTTGCCGAAAATAGCCATGAATGACCATTTTCAATAATATCGAAGGCTAACACCTACGAATTTTTGACCAAGAAATGGTCTCCACCAGAAATCCAAGAATGTGATCTACGACAAGGAAACATATGTGTAGTGAGGTGTATGAGCCTCTGGTCGAAGATCAATGGCCACACAACCCCCATTTTTGTCGAAAATAGCCATGAATGACCATTTTCAATAATATCGAAGGCTAACACCTACGGATTTTTGACCAAGAAATGGTCTCCACCATAAATCCAAAAATGTGATATATGGCAAGGAAACATATGTGGGGTGAGGTGTACGAGCGTCTGGTTGACGATCAATGGCCACACAACCCCCATTTTGCCGAAAATAGCCATGAATGACCATTTTCAATAATACCGAAGGCTAACACCTACGGATTTTTGCCCAAGAAATGGTCTCCACCAGAAATCCAAGAATGTGATCTATGGCAAGGAAACATATGTGGGGTGAGATTTATGAGCCTCTGGTCGATGATCAATGGCCACACAACCCCCATTTTTGTCGAAAATAGCCATGAACGACCATTTTCAATAATATCGAAGGCTAACACGTACGAGTTTTTGACCAAGAAATGGTCTCCACCAGAAATCCAAGAATGTGATCTATGGCAAGGAAACATATGTGGGGTGAGGTGTATGAGCGTCTGGTCGATGATCAATGGCCACACAACCCCCATTTTTGTCGAAAATAGCCATGAACGACCATTTTCAATAATACCGAAGGCTAACTACCTACGGATTTTTGACCAAGAAATGGTCTCCACCAGAAATCCAAGAATGTGATCTATGGCAAGGAAACATATGTGGGGTGAGGTGTATGAGCCTCTGGTGGAAGATCAATGGCCACACAACCCCCATTTTTGTCAAAAATAGCCATGAATGACCATTTTCAATAATATCGAAGGCTAACACCTACGGATTTTTGACCAAGAAATGGTCTCCACCAGAAATCCAAGAATGTGATCTATGGCAAGGAAACATATGTGGGGTGAGGTGTATGAGCGTCTGGTCGATGATCAATGGCCACACAACCCCCATTTTTGTCGAAAATAGCCATGAACGACCATTTTCAATAATACCGAAGGCTAACACCTACGAATTTTTGACCAACAAATGGTCTCCACGAGAAATCCAAGATTCTGATCTATGGCAAGAAAACATATGTGGGGTGAAGTGTACGAGCCTCTGGTCGATGATCAATGGCCACACAACCCCCATTTTTGTCGAAAATAGCCATGAACGACCATTTTCAATAATACCGAAGGCTAACACGTACGGATTTTTGACCAAGAAATGGTCTCCACCAGAAATCCAAGAATGTGATCTATGGCAAGGAAACATATGTGGGGTGAGGTGTATGAGCCTCTGGTCGATGATCAATGGCCACACAACCCCCATTTTTGTCGAAAATAGCCATGAACGACCATTTTCAATAATATCGAAGGCTAACACCTACGGATTTTTGACCAAGAAATGGTCTCCACCAGAAATCCAAGAATGTGATCTACGACAAGGAAACATATGTGGGGTGAGGTGTATGAGCCTCTGGTCGACGATCAATGGCCACACAACCCCCATTTTTGTCGAAAATAGCCATGAACGACCATTTTCAATAATATCGAAGGCTAACACCAACGGATTTTTGACCAAGAAATGGTCTCCATCAGAAATCCAAGAATGTGATCTTCGACAAGGAAACATATGTGGGGTGAGGTGTATGAGCCTCTGGTCGACGATCAATGGCCACACAACCCCCATTTTGCCGAAAATAGCCATGAACGACCATTTTCAATAATACCGAAGGCTAACACCTACGGATTTTTGACCAAGAAATGGTCTCCACCATAAATCCAAGAATGTGATCTATGGCAAGGAAACATATGTGGGGTGAGGTGTATGAGCGTCTGGTCGACGATCAATGGCCACACAACCCCCATTTTTTTTCGAAAATAGCCATGAATGACCATTTACAATAATACCGAAGGCTAACACCTACGGATTTTTGACCAAGAAATGGTCTCCACCAGAAATCCAAGAATGTGATCTACGACAAGGAAACATATGTGGGGTGAGGTGTATGAGCCTCTGGTCGACGATCAATGGCCACACAACCCCCATTTTGCCGAAAATAGCCATGAGCGACCATTTTCAATAATATTAGAGGCTAAGACCTACGGATTTTTGACCAAGAAATGGTCTCCACCAGAAATCCAAGAATGTGATCTATGGCAAGGAAACATATGTGGGGTGAGGTGTATGAGCCTCTGGTCGACGATCAATGGCCACACAACCCCCATTTTTTATGAAAATAGCCATGAGCGACCTTGAAAATAACTATGAGCGACCATTTTCAATAATACTAGAGGCTAACACCTACGGATTTTTGACCAAGAAATGGTCTCCACCAGAAATCCAAGAATGTGATCTATGGCAAGGAAACATATGTGGGGTGAGGTGTATGAGCCTCTGGTCGATGATCAATGGCCACACAACCCCCATTTTTGTCGAAAATAGCCATGAACGACCATTTTCAATAATACCGAAGGCTAACACCTACGGATTTTTGACCAAGAAATGGTCTCCACCAGAAATCCAAGAATGTGATCTATGGCAAGGAAACATATGTGGGGTGAGGTGTATGAGCCTCTGGTCGATGATCGATGGCCACACAACCCCCATTTTTGTCGAAAATAGCCATGAACGACCATTTTCAATAATATCGAAGGCTAACACCTACGGATTTTTGACCAAGAAATGGTCTCCACCAGAAATCCAAGAATGTGATCTATGGCAAGGAAACATATGTGGGGTGAGGTGTATGAGCCTCTGGTCGACGATCAATGGCCACACAACCCCCATTTTTTATGAAAATAGCCATGAGCGACCATTTTCAATAATACTAGAGGCTAACACCTACGGATTTTAGACCAAGAAATGGTCTCCACCAGAAATCCAAGAATGTGATCTATGGCAAGGAAACATATGTGGGGTGAGGTGTATGAGCGTCTGGTCGATGATCAATGGCCACACAACCCCCATTTTTGTCGAAAATAGCCATGAACGACCATTTTCAATAATACTAGAGGCTAAGACCTACGGATTTTTGACCAAGAAATGGTCTCCACCAGAAATCCAAGAACGTGATCTATGGCAAGGAAACATATGTGGAGTGAGGTGTACGATCCTCTGGTCGATGATCAATGGCCACACAACCCCCATTTTTGTCGAAAATAGCCATGAATGACCATTTTCAAAAATACCGAAGGCTAACACGTTCGGATTTTTGACCAAGAAATGGTCTCCACCAGAAATCCAAGAATGTGATCTATGGCAAGGAAACATATGTGGGGTGAGGTGTATGAGCCTCTGGTCGATGATCAATGGCCACACAACCCGCATTTTGCCGAAAATAGCCATGAATGACCATTTTTAATAATACCGAAGGCTAACACCTACGAGTTTTTAACCAAGAATTGGTCTCCACCAGAAATCCAAGAATGTGATCTATGGCAAGGAAACATATGTGGGGTGAGGTGTATGAGCCTCTGGTCGATGATCAATGGCCACACAACCCCCATTTTTGTCGAAAGTAGCCATGAACGACCATTTTCAATAATATCGAAGGCTAACACCTACGGATTTTTGACCAAGAAATGGTCTCCACCAGAAATCCAAGAATGTCATCTATGGCAAGGAAACATATGTGGGGTGAGGTGTATGAGCCTCTGGTCGACGATCAATGGCCACACAACCCCCATTTTTTATGAAAATAGCCATGAGCGACCATTTTCAATAATACTAGAGGCTAAGACCTACGGATTTTTGACCAAGAAATGGTCTCCACCAGAAATCCAAGAATGTGATCTATGGCAAGGAAACATATGTGGGGTGAGGTGTATGAGCCTCTGGTCGATGATCAATGGCCACACAACCCCCATTTTTGTCGAAAATAGCCATGAATGACCATTTACAATAATACCGAAGGCTAACACCTACGGATTTTTGACCAAGAAATGGTCTCCACCAGAAATCCAAGAATGTGATCTACGACAAGGAAACATATGTGGGGTGAGGTGTATGAGCCTCTGGTCGACGATCAATGGCCACACAACCCCCATTTTGCCGAAAATAGCCATGAGCGACCATTTTCAATAATATTAGAGGCTAAGACCTACGGATTTTTGACCAAGAAATGGTCTCCACCAGAAATCCAAGAATGTGATCTATGGCAAGGAAACATATGTGGGGTGAGGTGTATGAGCCTCTGGTCGATGATCAATGGCCACACAACCCCCATTTTTTGTCGAAAATAGCCATGAACGACCATTTTCAATAATATCGAAGGCTAACACCTACGGATTTTTGACCAAGAAATGGTCTCCACCAGAAATCCAAGAATGTGATCTACGACAAGGAAACATATGTGGGGTGAGGTGTATGAGCCTCTGGTCGACGATCAATGGCCACACAACCCCCATTTTGCCGAAAATAGCCATGAATGACCATTTTCAATAATATCGAAGGCTAACACCTACGAATTTTTGACCAAGAAATGGTCTCCACCAGAAATCCAAGAATGTGATCTACGACAAGGAAACATATGTGTAGTGAGGTGTATGAGCCTCTGGTCGAAGATCAATGGCCACACAACCCCCATTTTTGTCGAAAATAGCCATGAATGACCATTTTCAATAATATCGAAGGCTAACACCTACGGATTTTTGACCAAGAAATGGTCTCCACCATAAATCCAAAAATGTGATATATGGCAAGGAAACATATGTGGGGTGTGGTGTACGAGCGTCTGGTCGACGATCAATGGCCACACAACCCCCATTTTGCCGAAAATAGCCATGAATGACCATTTTCAATAATACCGAAGGCTAACACCTACGGATTTTTGCCCAAGAAATGGTCTCCACCAGAAATCCAAGAATGTGATCTATGGCAAGGAAACATATGTGGGGTGAGATTTATGAGCCTCTGGTCGATGATCAATGGCCACACAACCCCCATTTTTGTCGAAAATAGCCATGAACGACCATTTTCAATAATATCGAAGGCTAACACGTACGAGTTTTTGACCAAGAAATGGTCTCCACCAGAAATCCAAGAATGTGATCTATGGCAAGGAAACATATGTGGGGTGAGGTGTATGAGCGTCTGGTCGATGATCAATGGCCACACAACCCCCATTTTTGTCGAAAATAGCCATGAACGACCATTTTCAATAATACCGAAGGCTAACACCTACGGATTTTTGACCAAGAAATGGTCTCCACCAGAAATCCAAGAATGTGATCTATGGCAAGGAAACATATGTGGGGTGAGGTGTATGAGCCTCTGGTGGAAGATCAATGGCCACACAACCCCCATTTTTGTCAAAAATAGCCATGAATGACCATTTTCAATAATATCGAAGGCTAACACCTACGGATTTTTGACCAAGAAATGGTCTCCACCAGAAATCCAAGAATGTGATCTATGGCAAGGAAACATATGTGGGGTGAGGTGTATGAGCGTCTGGTCGATGATCAATGGCCACACAACCCCCATTTTTGTCGAAAATAGCCATGAACGACCATTTTCAATAATACCGAAGGCTAACACCTACGAATTTTTGACCAACAAATGGTCTCCACGAGAAATCCAAGATTCTGATCTATGGCAAGAAAACATATGTGGGGTGAAGTGTACGAGCCTCTGGTCGATGATCAATGGCCACACAACCCCCATTTTTGTCGAAAATAGCCATGAACGACCATTTTCAATAATACCGAAGGCTAACACGTACGGATTTTTGATCAAGAAATGGTCTCCACCAGAAATCCAAGAATGTGATCTATGGCAAGGAAACATATGTGGGGTGAGGTGTATGAGCCTCTGGTCGATGATCAATTGCCACACAACCCCCATTTTTGTCGAAAATAGCCATGAACGACCACTACAAAATGACCCCCCCTTTAGCAATGCATATATGTGTTGGTACAAGCCTATATAAGCGTTGCTAGGGTCTATACCAACGCATAATTATGTGTTGCCTATACTGCCGTTGCTAGGGGCTACTGCAACGCTTGTACATACGTTGGTAAGTCATATAAATAAGCGTTGGTAAACTGCAACAGATTTTTATAAGATACAACAACACTTACATGTGTTGATGCCGCCCAAGACCAGCTCGTTATCATAGGATGCTACAACGTTTAGTTTCGAGTTGTAGCAACATTTTTATCCGTTGCAAGCAATAAACCAATAAAATATTATAATATTTTATTTTGAGGTTAAGATTACAACAAGCTGAACACAATGCATATTTGATATTTCTGGAATCATCCACACACACATGGCAAATAAGCAAAATATATATATTTAAAATCAATAGTTGCATTACAAAAAGTTGATCCATAGTTACATATATAACTGCACACAACATGGAGACTGAGACTAAGCTGCTAATTAGAGGGTGCAGACGAGAAAAAAAGGTTGTTCAACTGTGGACATTTTTTCTAGAAATCTGACCAGAGGCAATTATCCCTAGCGCTGGCGATTACAATCCTTTGAATGGAGGGGATAGCTAGGGGCATAGCAAAGCTCCACCTCCACAGTAAGTGCCGCAACATGGGAGCGCCAGGTTTATTACAAAGAAAGTTCGAAGTACATATTCATGCATCCATAAATCTTTCGTTGCCACTGTGTTTTGCGCTGAGGATGGGCACAAGCACGTCTAAAGTTCATCAGCTCTGCAAAAGCAAAAGCAAGCAAGGAAAAAGGTAAAACAACAGTTCAATTAAAAAGAAAATATCCAACCTTCTTTCTGAGACCGTTACATGTCTAGCCCTATCTGGAGTTGACTGTCCAGTGGAGTGTCACCTGGTGCATCATAGTCATGAATTTAGACTTTAAAATACATATTCTATCAATTATGTTGTCACGAAACAAATCATATTCCTTACAAAGCATGCATCTCATAGAATGCAAGAAAACAAAGACTAGTAAAAAATACAGATGAGTACACGACCTAACTTTTTAAATTATATTTTCTATTAAGTGTCAAAATTTCTATCAAATCACTTGGTGAACCCTTAGAAGATACTCGTGTTGTCAATAAGTTTCTAAGAGTTGTGCCACCCTAGTTCAATCAAGTTGCTGTCTCAATCGAAGACTTAATAGAAAGCAAGTCACAGACTGGAGCAAGTCACAGACTGGAAGGCTTCGGGCAGCTGCATATCGGTTTGAAGACAAACTGGAGCAAGTCACAGACAAAGCAGGAAGACTGCTACTAGCTGAAGAGGAATGGTTGGAGAGACACAAGCAAAGGTTTTAGTCCAATTCACACAAGAACAGTAATAGTGGAGGGACAAACCAGTGACAGCCAAAGGTTTCTAACAAATCTGAAGGTGCTAGCTCCAGTACTCCTCACAAGGTCAAATTGACATCACAAGGAACACCTAGAAGAAAAGGGAGATGCAGAAACTGTGGCATCTATGGTCATTGGGCAGAAGACAGTAAAAGACCAAAAAGAGATAAGCAGGATCACAAACAGCAGGAGGCAAATGTTGCAGTTGGAGATGTGGAGAATGCAGCACTACTCTTCGCTGAGGTGCAAGACTCATTAGGTGGAACTTCTCAGGAAATACTCCTGTCTGAAAAAAAAGTAGTGACTGCAGTCTGTTCAGATGAAGTCTGGGTATTAGAAACTGGAGCTAGTAACCACATGACACTTCTCAACTTGATGACACTGTCAGTGGGTCAGTGAAGTTTGGTGATGGGTCTACTGTCAAAATCTGTGGACTAGGTTCGGTGGTGATGAAAACCAGACAAGGTGACCACAAGGTACTCACTAGTGTGTACTACATTCCACAATTTAAAAGCAACATAATTAGTCTTGGACAACTAGAGGAAGCAGGCTGTGACATCAGACTATTTGCTGGTAGACTGAAAGTATTTGATCCAGAGTATAACCTGTTGGTCAGTGCACCTCGCACTGGGAACAGACTGTACACAGTACAGTTGAGTGTGATACCTCCAGTTTGTTTGCTATCAAAGCTAGATGATGCAGCTTGGCTATGGCATTCAAGATTTGGTCACACAATCCCCCCTACTATGGTTTTATTAGTGTCATATATCAGTGAGGGCTTCCCAAATGAATGGAGCTGCCAAAATTTATATATGTACATCTAACACACTGATGTCTCCTAACCTATTAGCTCAAACTTGATGTCTCTATTCATGGGAGATATAGAGTATTTATGGGGCCAATTAAATACCTTAGCAATCCCGGCGCTATTATTCATCCCATGTTATCAGTTAACCTTTTCAATCTACAAAAGGAATGAATTAGAATACTTTAACCAAATGCAATAATGAGGAGAATAATGTCTTGTTAAGTGAAGTGATGAACTTACACAACTTGAAGGCCATGCAATTGGATTATTGCCTACTTGTCCAAGAACCTTGAAGTTGTTATATGGCCTTATTAGTGGTTCATCGCGCACAGATACCAGACTAACACGCACCATCCAAAATTCTTTGCCTAAAGCAACATCTCCAACTTTGGTTTTGGGGTCCTGGCTAAGTACTCTGCCTAAGGCAACCTTCCTGTTTGGATATCTTGTGCTCTTTAAGAAAATATCTGTGGAAACCTACAAGTGAATTTTGGATGTTAGTGGTTAGCAAGTAGCTATAAATATGCAGGATGCATAAGAATTTTTACTAATAAATAGTTACTTGATGGTTCTTAATTGGTGCATAATTAGTGGATTTCCGAGACGTGTAGAGTACACTGAGTTTCAAAAGGACCACATTGATCACCTTGGCTGCATTAGTACTATTGTTTTTACCTTTATTGATGCAGAAACTCTACTAGCATGGAGTGCTTCACGTCGTGACTGTGGTGGCTTGCTCTGCATTTAAAGAACACACATCAGTGAACTACTATGGAACGTAGTATAGGAAATCTGATGCTTGCTGCTACTTTCAGCATGTATACACTATCATATAAACTAGATTTCTAACATGGACAAAAATATGATTGCTTCAGTATGGCCTCAGGGTGGAGTAAATCTATGATTGCAGTTCCTCGTACTCATAATGTACTAACCTTATCCTGAATTTTAGAACATTTGTAGTGTGAGTGCTGTTCCTCGTACTCATCATCTTCGTTTTCATCCTCCTGTAGAGTTATTGGATAAATGACAGCTTGAAAATTTTAAAACTAGGATGGAATTCATGGTAATGCATTCATACCATTGTGTTATTCCGTTCACCAAACATACTAGAATCTTCACTACGAAGTTGACAATAAATTCGCTGTTATAGGGAAATATATATATATATATATATATATATATATATATATATATATATATATATATATAAGATTCAGATATATGTGCAAAAAATCAGTAAACTTATATATTTTCATAGAGATACATACTTGTCGTTTCATAGCAGGACGAACATCTGTTGGTGGCGATAAAGGAGCATCTAGATAGCCCTGTAATAGCATAAAAACATTAGGACATAAAAAATCTTATGTCCTAAACCCTAAATATTGAAGATTTCAATAGAAGTGACACTCTGCAAAAGAGTAAATATGTTTATCTGTGCCTATGCAGTTAGATGGTATGAACTGTATTTGCTAGAGGTCCAATGCTGTTAATATGTTTATCTGTGCTGGTAAATGTGACTAGGACCCATCATCTATTATGTGCGGCACTAAGTTCATGAGTAGACCTATACCATCGTAGTGTGTGTTGCTGGCATTGGAATTGTTTTAGACAATTCAGACTAGTTCTTGTCACAGCAGACACATATACTGGATCCTTTAGAGCTAGTGTGATTAACCCTGCCAAGGTGACCAGGTGTGCGCTCCAGAATGCGGCCTCTGTAGCTGGAATGGTCCTAACCACACAAGCCATTGTTGTTGAGAAGCCAAAGCCGAAGCCTCAAGTGGCAGAGCCACCGGAGGGAGCCCTTACCATTTAAAACTTAACGTTATTGAGGCTGCTGTCCAGACGGTGCAGATCAGTTGAGAGGGTAGAACTTTGGTTTGAGAATTTTTGTTCAGATCCACTAGGAGTTGTAGAGTAGGATTGCTATTTTGCAGACGAAGAGTAATTTTACTATGGTATGAACTTATCTGAATCAAAGACATTTGTATCACCATTTTTTTTAAAATAAGCTCATGGCGATGCTGGATTGTACGAGCAAGTACAATAGTAAACTTATATATTTTCATAGAGATAGAGATACATACTTGTCGTTTCATAGCAGGACGAACATCTGTTGGTGGCGATAAAGGAGCATCTGGATAGCCCTGTAATAGCATAAAAACATTAGGACATAAAAATGCTAAGTCCATGCAATCTTTAGTGAGTTAGAAATAAGGTTATTCGGATTTACATGTTGCCTTTTCTGTCGCTCCACGGTATGTTGCAAATCTAGTATAGTATCATCTTGCTTCTGGACATGCTTTTGAAGTTTTTCCAATTCAAGTCTAAGTGATACTACATCTTCACTGGATGTTTCATCCAAAGTGGTTACATTTAGATGCTTCATACGGCTTGATGTCGAGGCATGAAAAACTTGTTTTGGATTTGGAACAAGGCCCAAACCATGGATATGGCCAGGCTTTTCCTTTCCTAATATTCTGTTTAGTGCATCTCCTTCCCATGCATCCTTTCCATTACTAGAGTCCGCTAAATCAGGTTGTTGTGCTAAAAGTTCCTTCAATTCACCCTTGCAAGAGAATAAAAATACTCAATAAACACCATGGAAGAACAATTGGATTTGAAAAAAAGTAAATGAAACATTTTTTTGCAATTACTGTACCACATGTGCATTTCTGTTATTGCCGATGTTAGACTTGTGTGTATGGATATACAAAACAGCCCTATGAGGGTATTTCTTTTCAGGATCTTGTTCCCTCTGTAAACATGTTAATAAAAATATAACTAAGGTAATGTAATTAACATGGATTTTTGGCATTTGTAAAGAACATGCTGTGAATTATAATTGCAAAAATAATACCAATTCTTCTCTATTCCGAGCAAAGCTTTTTGTTCCAGATGTATGCATTGACTTTCTTCTTGTACAATTTATCCTATTGGCCTCACTTAAATCCTACGAAACAAAGAGTATATAGGAACAAAAGTAAATTAGATGGTTCATTAGATAAATAACAAAATGATTATCATGACTATAGTAATGTACCTGTGCTTTAGGGGTCATCCAATTATTGACAAGCGCAACCCACTGATCAGCTAATACACCATCAGGAGCATTACTATTATTAGCATCCTGACTCTTATGTGGGTCAAAATAAATGGATTTCAAATTGGACTTGTGTTGCCTCCATCTCTCTCCAATTGTTCGCAGCACCCATGTTTCCATGCGGGCAGGGTAAAGAAATCTCTTCTGCATAACAATTGGAAACGAATTGTGAAAGTGTACTGTTACTACATGGCAACTGAAAAAATGTGAAAGTTTACCTTTACTTGATTAAGAATGGCCTCCTTATTGATTTGTTTATGGTTCCTATCTTTCTTTCCTATAAGTAGTCTCCAATCCTTGAAGCTTAAGCTACACAAGGAGCCATTCCTAGCAACCATGCCAAGGAATTTTGCAAGGACTCCTGCCTCTTCTCCGATAGGCTGATTCAGCTCATTACAGTTAACTACAACCCTATGGCCTCTTGGAATGTTCCAAACATTAATAAGTTTTGTCTTCCCACGCCTTTTAACCTGTTTAACCTCATCAGCGCCATCAAGTTGGTTCTCTCCATTTATGTTATTTGACATAGTTATGTCTCCAAAAAAACAATTTTCAGTAGTGAGAATGACATATGCAAGTATCTATAAAGACAAGGTGCGGTATTACAAGTAATGTGTGCATACCTTGGGACTCATTATCGCTTCTGCTATCTAAATGGTCTTCTTTATTACTTATGTTTTGTTCAGATGATGCAGCATTTGTTTGGGGATTTTTCTCTCCAATATGGTCCTCAGACAAGTACTCATCATGGCTACGAGTAATGCGTTGTTTCCCACCCCGTGCCATTACCAGTTACCACTGCACAATGACCTAAATTAAAAACAAGTAGGGAAGGAAAATACTAACAGTCCATATGTATTTGCAGACCAATCAATGACAATAATTTGGTGTTGACAGGAAAATAATAAGTAGGGAAGGAAAATACTAACAGCACCTGTTGGCTGATGATGATGATTTGTAGGCAGAGGCTGACCTCCGTCTCCAGCTCGACTTGGCAGATATCCGACCTCCGGCTCAGCGTGCGCCAAGAGCGGAGGACGAAGGCCACGAAAGTAGGCCGTGTACGTGTCGGTGGTGGCCAAGGGCAGGGCCGTGGCGCCGGTGGACGAGGCAGTGGTGGTGGCCGTGGAGGCGGCGATGGCGGTGGGAGGCAAGGGCGCGGTTGGAGGCAAGGTCGGGGTGGCGAAGCAGAGAGGGGTCACGACCTAGACGAGCGACTACGGCGCGGATGGAGCCCCCTGGACGATGGATGGAGAGCCCTCTGTTGTGCCCCTCGCGGATGAAGGAAAAGTGGTGGGGAGGTCTGCAGCAGATGAAAGAAGTTTGCTATGTCTATGGAGAGTGGGCCCACTACGAAAATAACTGGAGGGATCCAAAACAACGGAGGGAAATATAGTATGTCAGTAAAATAAATTGGAGGGAAATAAAATAATGGGAGGGAAACAGAAAATAATACCTTAATTATTTAATTAATTCAATATGGTTTTCAAATATTTTGCTAAAAACTGATTGTGTAATTCAAAATACTTGTATTGTTAAATTTTAACCATAATACAGGGAAGATTTGTTACACATATATAATATTAATGTACATTTCAATTGATACCGTCGCGCAATAAATTGATGAAACACTTGAAGCAGATCAAGCAGGGTCGTTCCTAGCTTTTCAGGGGCCCAGTGCGAAATTCGATATAGAAGCCTCATCCAACAACTTTTTTTCGATATATAGAATCACCAAGCCATTTAACCTCTCTTGAGTTATTGTTGACCATAAATAGTTCATAAAAAATTTAATTTTTATAAGCTTCTCTCTACCGAAGCAACCATCACATGTATAGTTTATAATAGTCTCTCTATATCAAAATAAAATTTGTTTTGCTTCTTTAGTGGATTTATCATCGCTGTCACAACCCAACCAAGTCATCGCTGTCACAATAACCAATCCAGAACATAAACTTTAAAAAACAGGAGTTGAGCGGAAGTGACTGGGCCGAAACCGACCCGCTCGCCCCACGAACACATGCGAAAACTGACATCAGCTAACCGAATAAAGGTCCTATGTAATATTTGATTGTTTCACTGACATTAGCACTGAGATCCCTGTCTTTTTGCTTATTCAGAAACTCAAGTCCACGATAGTAACTCCGGCGACCCTAAGCCGGGCACGAGGTTGCGCGCTCACGACAAGCCCACGCAGGTTATCTCCGGCAAGGATTTGCATTCTTAAACGTCACCCGAGCCCGACCCGACCTAACCCGTAAGTGAATCGGATTCAAATAGTCTAGACTTCCCAGATCACGGCGACGACGGACATTGGGATCCTGGTAGAGTAACCGGAAGAGTTTGAATACGGTAGCGTGCAAATCAGAAATACAGAAAGCCTCACCGGCGTACAAACCTTACTGGTAAGGACCAAACAACCGGTAAGGACCAAACAACTAGGACGGCGTAAGGTGGCAGGGTGCTCGGCGACATCTAGATTCGGTGGTCGTGTGTGCTAGTGCCATCGGCTGCTGGGTGCGGCTCTGGCACGTGCCTGTGTGACGCATATGGTATGGAGGACGGCGACGACGGTAGCTCTTGGCTTGACGTTGGTGCTGGGGGCTTCTTGGGCGAGAGCCTCGGCGACGGCGACGCCCTTGGGCGCCGCTTCCCCTGTTGGGGGCGTCGTATTCCCCAACATTTTCTTCCTTGGGCAGAAACTCACTTCACAAGGCACACCTAGGAGAAAAGGGAGATGCAGAAATTGTGGGATATATGGTCATTGGCCTCAAGACTGTAAGCGTCCTAAGAGGGAGAAAGGCAAGGAACAAAAACAACCAGAGGCAAATCTTGCAGTTGCTGGTGGTGGTGTTGAAACTGGGGCACTTCTGTTTGCTGAAGTACAAGGCACAGTGCATGGAGCACCACAGTTTGTTCATTTGTCTGAAGAAAATGTGATCTCGATGATATGTCCTGAAGGCGTGTGGGTACTTGATACTGTTGCCAGTAATCACATTACAGGTACAAAGTCTGCACTCTCACACCTTGATGAATCTGTGAGTGGATCAGTCAGATTTGGGGATGGCTCAACTGTTAAAATATGTGGTTTGGGAGCTCTAGTTGTTCAGGGAAAGCAAAATCAGCACAAAGTCTTCACAAGTGTTTATTACATCCCACAACTGAAGAGTAATATAATAAGTCTTGGTCATATTGAAGAGGGTGGATGTGATATTAGACTGTTTAATGGGAGGTTGAGTGTACTAGATCCTGAAAATAACCTGCTAATCAGTGCACCTCGCACTGGTAACAGGCTGTACACTCTGAAATTAGATGCTGATTCAGATCTCAAAAGGGACTAGAATTGTTTCATGCAGATTTGTGTGGGCAGATCAGACCAAAGACAGTTGGTGGAAAATCCTATTTCCTGCTTGTAGTAGATGATTACAGCAGGTATATGTGGGTAGATCTGTTGAACACAAAGGATCAGGCATTGGCATCACTACAGAAGATAAAACAAAGAGCTGAAATTGGGAGGTATTCTGGGGAGAAGCAGTAACAACTGAAGTGGGGTGGAATTGGGACAGTGATGAAAATGTTCAGCAAGCTGACAGAATCTGGTCCTTGTGAATTCCAGTTTCAGTACACTGTGCCTGGTCAGGTGTTGCAGCAGCCAGGTGTTTCAGGTGGAAGTGTTGAAGATTAAGGGGGTGCACAAAATTGTCCACCCTCACCTCACACACCAGTGACACCACAAATAACAGTAACACCATAAGTGTCATAGGGGGGATTACAGGGGTCAAGTTCCAGTGCAGCTACTAACAACAGTCCTCAGACCCCGAGCACTCAAAGTTCACAACATCCACTATTGAAATACATAGCTGGGACACTTGATTTTGGTGTAAAATTCAGAAAAGGAGGAACAACAGATTACTCATTAGTTGGCAGTCTACCTTAAGGATTGATAATTCATGTTTTAGCTGAAAAATATGTATGCTGAATCTGCACAAGTTCATCTTGTGCTAGTACAAGTAGCTGAAACATCTATCTGTACAGCCATTTTGCTCATCAAAGTTGCAGACTTGCAGATCCAAATAATATTGTGGAGTCTAATTACAAAACATATATATGTCAAAACCAGACAAAATGTAATGGCACACATCTAATTAACCCTAGAAGAAAAGGTTTAGCCCAAAAGTGGAATTTAAAATGTAGCCATATTTTTCCAAAAATCAAAATACCAAAGTTGTAGAGTGTTTCAAATTTGACAACTTTCATGTGTGAAGATTTTCAAGTTTTTCATAGACATTTGGAGTAATTTGCAGATTTCAGATTTGGTACAGTTTTGGTGCAGCTGAAAATAGTTTGGTTTGCTTGTTTTTGGGCCCCTGTAACTTTTGATCTGTGGGCTTTTGGCAAAAGGTTATTATATAAAACTTGAAGAGTAACTATAGGAGAAGAAATTTTATTAAGTATGGTAGACCTAAAACCATATGCAACTGAGTGAAAAAGTGGTCCAAAGTGGGGTTGGTCGGTTTCAAAAATTTCAGACTTGGTGCAGTTTACTAAAACTGAATTTGGTTCAGATAGCTGAATCTGAATTTTTGTATTTTTACCACACTTTGAAGCACTATAACTCTTGGGCCCCTGTAACTTATACCCTGCTCACTTGTGTTAAAAGGCTTGGAGTAGTGAGGTTCAGTGCGCTTCACATGTAAGTATAGATACTAGAACACTTCATACAAACCGTGAAATCGCACCATGTTATCCTTACCACGAGAAGGTACGTAAAAGATGTGGAAGAGTGGTCACCACTGCCAGCTCCAGCTCGGTATTCTGGCCATCCCGGTGCAATAGAGGGCTAAACAGGGTTTGCGAGATTACCCAAAGATGTTCACTATATGCATGGTTCTCCAAGTTGTCAGCTGCATCTTCAGTAAAAAAAGGCTGCACCAGATTCAGCCTCCCTTTTCTCCTATTTCTCCATAAGAACAGAGCTACCCTCCCACATCAAACTTATTCACTGAACATTGATCTTACAATTTGTTGTAAACTTCCAGAGTCAATACCTTACAGGTTTCGAGTTATGGAGCCCCAAAGTGAGGCATATCACACAGAAACCATAATTTCAGTTTACTGAACTGAACCCATAATTGCAGACTGTCAAGGCAACTTTGAGGGTATTTAACTACTTATTTTACATGGTACCAAGTTAATCATTGTTAAGTAAACTTGTACACCAATATGTACTCTTCAGCTTTTATATAAAGGTCCCAGTTCCAAACTGTCCAGAACAGCCACCATATAATTCCAAACTGTCCAGAACAGTCTGAAATTCTGGGTTCAGTTTTCAGTAGACTGAAACTATGGTCCCTGTGTGATGTGCCTCACTTTGGGGCTCTATAACTCGCAATTTATGTGGTATGGACTCTGGAAGTTTACAACAAAGTGAAAGACTAATGTCCAGTAAACAGGTTTGATGTGGGAGGGTAACTTTGTTTGTGTGGAGAAATTTGAGAAATAGAGGAATGGATTTTCTTCTGCAGTAAACTGAAGAAGTTCAGGGCAGTTAAGTGCAGACTGCAAAACACCAGAAATATTTTCTCTTCACTAGTTTTTCTAGGGAGTTCTGTTGTGTAATATGCTAAAGAAGATATGTGTTAGCTCAAAATTAGCCCAAAAGTGGAATTTAAAATCTAGCCATATTTTTCCAAAAATCAAAATACCAAAGTTGTATAGTGTTTCAAATTAAACAACTTTCATGTGTGAAGATTTTCAAGTTTTTCAGAGACATTTGGCAATGTGAAAGGCCATACAAAGGTGAGTAAGTCTCTTGAAGTGATTATGTCTTGGGGTTGAACCGAAGTTGGAGAAATAAGCCCCAAAATGTCCACTGTCAGGTGTCGTTTCTGTTAACTGAAACCAGTTTTCAGTGAGCTCACCATTTTTTGGACCTGATAACTCTTGATCCTTGCACCCTTGGTTTTGGGCAAGTGAGTCAAGTTGATAGTGCTATGGTCGGAGGACATGTTTGTCTAACTGTATTGACTTGGTGCCATTGAAATTGTGGAGCCAGATGAGGGATAAAATTATGGGTTCAGTCGAGCTAATGTGGCTGGGGTTCAGAAAACAGAAAAATATCTGTAAAAAAAATCCCTGACCACAACTCCCTCCAGGTGATTCTAGACCGGTTGTAGATAAGAACAACTTGTACTCAAAGAAATGGGGGTAACGTGGGAGGCATTTTACTGCATAGAAACTGAATTTTTTTCAGTTTAGCCTCATCTCAATTGGTGACTCTGCTACCTATCGGATGTCTTCCTGGCCAACATCTCATTTATGTACAAGGTGTTCAGCATAGAGTTCACATTAATCACCATCGACACAAATAATAATTAGCAAACTGGTAGCCCAACTGTAACAGTCAGCAAACACAACATTGAAAAGGAAGCACCCCAAAACTAACAGTCAGCACTAAGCTACGCGGTAGTTCAATGCCCTACAATTTGTCCTCATATTTGTACAAGAGATCTCCACACCATCGGTCTATACTCCTAGTTCTCGCTGTTGATGAGTCTTGTCGTCTTGGTGCTTCGACAAGGAGCTTTGTCCAGGCTGCCACCAGCGCCGATGGTCGAAGCGGTCAAGCAATGCTTCTTTCTAGGCTTGTATTTGCTAGGGAGATCTGCACAACAACAGGTTCTTTGAGCTACATTCCTTGAGCTACAAAAAGAGAAAAACAGCACATATAAGCATGCAGGCCTCTCACGAATGAAAAAAAAAATTCAGTTGTTCTTTCATATTGATTTCAGACATAAACTGAATCCAGAACAGAAGACAACTTCTTTCAGCTTGACAAAAACAAAATTCTGATTTGCTATGCAGTTCAGATATATGGAAAATAGTGAAATCTAAGGAAGTACTAGTACAAATAGTTAAAGTCTTGATGACAGTCTACCTGTTCAGCTAGTTTGTTCTTGTGAACCTTTGCCTTGTCGAGGACCTTGACAGGCACATGATCCCTGGTGTCCATGTTGATTTCCATCGAAAAAACTAAAACATAACTCTACTGCAATTGCTTCCAACAATTTGCATTCACTACAGACAAAATTTTGATACTTAAATGCTTCTATTAGATGTGTATTCAGCATTGGTTTATTCAGCATTGGTCAATTAATATGTAGATCAAGAAACCTAAATTTCTGCACTGCATAATTACCTGAATTTAAAATAAGCAAGGAAGACAAACACTAATAGATGTGTATTTGCAGACCACCCAAATGGTTCAGATTATAAGAAAGAGAAACTTTGTGTACCTGATGGAGTATTCTTATTTAGCACTCATCTTCTATATCACTTCCAATGTCATGGTCTTTAGCAGTTCTATCTACCGTATAGCCTTCCATATCACTTCTAGTCCATGAATGGTTGTCGTGTGCATTCTTAAACAGGTCCCCAAGCTTGCTGACATGAAAAGGTTCTGATTGTACATCATTCCAATCTTCTCCCATGTCATATACATCTCTGGGCTTCATCTTCAAGACAACTGACCACCCAGGGTTCGTCCGATCTTCCAAGTAGAACACTTGGTCAACTTGATTGGCAAACACAAATGGTTCATGCTCAATTCTATCACCTCTGTGAATTTGATGTGAGAAATTCACAAGGGATAAGCCAAACTTATCCTTTTTAACTCCCTTTCCTCGAGTGACATCAACCCATTCACATTTAAACAGTACCACTGAAAATCTTCCATAATAATCAATCTCTATGATATCAAGAATCCTGCCATAATACAAAATATCTCCAAGTATAGGCTTATTATCACCAGCTGAAGAATAGCTAGAGGTCTTTGCAGTGACAACAACTCCACTATTTTGTGTCGCCTTATCATACCTTTTGGCCCTAAATCTGAACCCACGTATGTTATATGCTCTATGTCTTCTTGCAAACTCCAATGGACCTCGTGCCAACCATCTAATGTCTTCGTTAATGCTGTCGGGTCCATTTGTTTCTTCTAAATGCAAGATCTGTAGACACACAAAAAGAGTGTATATTTATACATGTAAGAAAACCCAAATTCCATGCAATATAAATATCAGATTAGGCTACTTACATGTTGTCTAAACCATTCTGGAAATTCTTTATTCTGTATCTGCTCAATATCTTTAGGAGTTAGGCGACGGTCGCGTCTCTTTCGTTTCAGATTAGAAGCATGTTCCCTATACCATGATTACCATATAATTATATAATTCATAATCTATATGCATAGTTCATTAGTTAACCAAAACACTTACTTTAGATATGGATTAACAACATCACAATTGTACAACACATATCTATGCGCTTGCAATTTCTCTAGATGACTTAATTCAAAATTGGCTGGTTTTCCCAATGATTTCCCTACTGAAGGGAATAAAGATGAATCTTGTCCAACCATCTTCAATTGGGTATGGTCCAAACTATCATCGTTCCGTGATGGTTTATTATGCTTGGTAGCGAAACCTTCTATGTACCTAGAACAAAACACCATACACTCATCTGCCAAGAATGAATTTGCTATTGAAGCTTCTGGATATGCTTTGTTCCGAACATATGATTTCAATTTTCCTAGGTACCTACAACCAATGCTAGACAAGTGAATTATTCAACCCCACAATAAATTCTTATAACATGATTCATGTAATAGTTAGAAGATGTACCTCTCAATAAAATACATCCATCTATAGTTAACTGGTCCACCAAGCTTACATTCAGTTGCTAGATGGACTACTAAATGAACCATAACCGTGAAAAACCCTGGTGGAAAGATCATCTCCATTTTGCATAGAGTAATGCCAATTGATTTTTCCATATGGTCCAACTCGTTAACATGAAGCACTTTAGAACATATCCCTCGAAAATAAGCAGACAACTCAAATATTACAGCTGTGATATCATCTGGAAGAAGACCCCTCAAACCAATAGGCATGAGCTGCTGCATCAGGACATGACAGTCATGTGTTTTAAGGCCAACAATCTTTCCTTCAGTAACATTAACACATTTTGATATGTTTCTACAATAACCATCAGGAACTTTAACCTTTCTAAGAAAATCACAAAATGCTCGTCGCTCACTTTTAGACATAGCAAATAAAGCTGGTGGCAAGTAAAACTTTCCTGAAGGTTTTTCTTGTGGATGGAGGTCCGGTCTAATGTTCATCTCGACAAGATCTAGACGAGCTTGTAGGTTATCTTTTGTCCTTCCATCCAAATTGGATATTGTACCATAACAATTGTCAAATACATTCTTCTCTATATGCATCACATCAAGATTGTATCGAAGAATATTATCATCCCAATATGGCAATTTGAATAGACTACTAACTGACTTGTAAGTTTTTGAGTTCTTGAAATCACCAAGTGTGATGATTTCATCCAAAATTGGACGATCATAATAGGTTTTAGGTTTTGTTCGAAGCTCTATCGTTCCATCAAATGAGTCTGCATCCAAGCGATAAGAATGATCAAGATCAATATATTGGCGATTCCCCATAAAACAAGATTTACGACCATTCTTCAGCTGTTTTGTCCATACATTTTCACCACAAGGAGGGCATGCGAATTTCCCATGAACCATATGAGAAGCAAGCATTCCTAAACCAGGAAGATCACTTATGGTCATAAGCACGGCCCCTCGCATAGTAAAACTCTCATCTCTTGATGCATCATATGTGTACAAGCCGGTTAGAAATAATTCCTTTAGGTCATCCAAGAGTGGCTCAAGGAACACATGAATTCTATCTCCAGGACTTTTAGGACCAGGAATCAATAAAGAGAGCATAAGGTTGTGATCTTTCATGCAAAGCCATGGAGGAAGGTTATATACCACCAATATAACAGGCCAACAACTATGTGTAGAGCTCATCATCCCAAATGGATTAAATCCATCAGTAGCCAAACCAAAACGAATATTACGTGATTCTGATGCAAATCCTAGGAACTTTTCATCAAACCTCTTCCACACCGGTGCATCAGCAGGATGTCTTAATGCACCATCCTTAATGCGCTCCTCGTCATGCCATCTTAGAAGAGAAGCTGTTTCTCTACACATAAACATTCTTTTCAGCCTCTCTTTAATTGGAAAGTATCGTAAAACTTTGCAGGGTGTTGCTTTCTTTCTTTCCTTCTTTGTTAGTACAGATGTGGGATCCTTATCCTTCCACCTCGAAACCTTACAGATTGCACAAAAATCATCATTCTTCTTTTCCTTCCAATACAACTGGCAGTTGTTTGGGCAGGCATCAATATTTTCGTATCCAAGTCCAAATTTAGAGATTATTTTCTTAGCTGCATAAAAGTTCTTTGGTAGCTCATTTCCATTAGGGATTGCCATATGCAGAACCTCAAGTAGATCACCAAAAGATTTATCAGACCATTTGTTGATGGATTTGATATTAAACAGAAGCACAAATAAAGTTAGTTGAGTGAGCTCACAGCCTATCCATAAAGGCCTTTTCGAATCTTCAAGTTGTGTATAAAACTGTTGTGCTTCAATATTGGGTCCCTGGGCCGATTCTTGACCTTCAGTCATAGGTGTGCCATCATACAGATGTCCAAGGGCATCTTGAATCAGTTGGTCGACATCAACATGCCTTTCATCAATATGTGAATTTGGTTCCGAACTACTTGTGTGTTGCACTGAATTATCACCATGAAAATTCCATTCATCATAATTCTCAAGTATCCCATTGCACACCAAATGCCCATACATCTCATCTCTTGTCTGAATAGTAGTGTGCACACATGTCTGACATGGGCAATAAATCTTGATGCCTTCAGCTTTATCTTTAAATGCAAATTCAAGGAACTTCTCTACACCAGCTATGTATGGATCAGAACCTTTAGGATAACGTAAAAGACGCTTGACCAATCCAATATCCATTCCAACACTGGGTAAAAAATGTTAATCACGATGACAATGAAATCATCAATGTTGTCGTAGTAGCTATTACATATGACGGAACAAGGTGGGAAGTGAGAGGGAGGAACAAGCGGGTACCTTGCCAGAACGCTTCACATGGACAGAGTAGGCCTTAATGAAGTCGTAGGGGATCACGTCTTCGTTGCGCGCACCATCGAGGTCGCGATCCTATTCCTCCTCTCCTCTCGCTGTCCACTGTATCCTTCCAAAGGTGGGGGCGTGCGCGTGGACAGCGGCCAGCGGGGGCGTCGGCGTGGGTGGTGGCGGCAGCTGCTTGGGCGTCGACCTACCTGGGGACGGCGGCCCGCGAGGGCGTGCAGGTGCTTCGGCGGCGGCCGTGGGAAGACCTAGGGGCTGCGGCCAGCGAGGACGTTGGCGTGGGTGGAGCCGTGGAGGTAGGCAGGTGCTCGGGCATGGCCGTTTGGCGCGCAGACTGAGGGCGGACCTCGGGCGGCGGTGGGCACACGTACATCAATCAGGAGATCGGCTTGCTTGTAGAGATTTAGAGAGATTTAGCGTTTCGCAGAATTCTATAACAAAAATTGAGTGTAACAACTAAACGTACACATCAATAAGGTCCATTTGGTTAGTGAGTATTACTTTGGTGGAATGTGAAGGTTGTGAGTTCGATTTCTCTTGAAGACATGTTTTTTGCATGTTTTTTGCAAATAATTAGAGATATGACAAATGTTTTAATAAGTGAAACACAATGACAATAAGATAAAATAAATATTTTAATAAATAAAACGATACAATGTGGACTAAAAGACTTTGTATTGTTATCAATTCCCCCCACTTTACACATTTTTGCGCAATTTAGCATCCCCAACTACAATGCTTTAGTTAAAAATAAAAGGCACAATTGCAAAATTGCTAAAGTACCAAAATTAATCTACAGATACGGTTTGCAACGCATATAAACGTTACAAGCATTCTAGTTACTCTACGCATACGGCTGCAACACATGGTAATCGTTGCTATGATCGTATTTACTCTACGCATACAATTTGCAACGCATGTTAAATGTTGCCAGTACCATTGTAATTCAACAGATATAAGTTGCAACACATAACAAGCGTTGGAACATAATCACTTCCAACGCATATAATTGTACGTTGCTAGGTATACGTTGCTATAGGGGGGTTTATTTTGTAGTGGACCATTTTCAATAATATCGAAGGCTAACACCTACGGATTTTTGACCAAGAAATGGTCTCCACCAGAAATCCAAGAATGTGATCTACAACAAGGAAACATATGTGGGGTGAGGTGTATGAGCCTCTGGTCGACGATCAATGGCCACACAACCCCCATTTTTGTCGAAAATAGCCATGAACGACCATTTTCAATAATATCGAAGGCTAACACCTACGGATTTTTGACCAAGAAATGGTCTCCACCAGAAATCCAAGAATGTGATCTACAACAAGGAAACATATGTGGGGTGAGGTGTATGAGCCTCTGGTCGACGATCAATGGCCACACAACCCCCATTTTTGTCGAAAATAGCCATGAACGACCATTTTCAATAATATCGAAGGCTAACACCTACGGATTTTTGACCAAGAAATGGTCTCCACCAGAAATCCAAGAATGTGATCTATGACAAGGAAACATATGTGGGGTGAGGTGTATGAGCCTCTGGTCGACGATCAATGGCCACACAACCCCCATTTTGCCGAAAATAGCCATGAACGACCATTTTTAATAATACCGAAGGCTAACACCTACGGATTTTTGACCAAGAAATGGTCTGCACCATAAATCCAAGAATGTGATCTATGGCAAGGAAACATATGTGGGGTGAGGTGTATGAGCGTCTGGTCGACGATCAATGGCCACACAACCCCCATTTTTTCGAAAATAGCCATGAATGACCATTTACAATATTACCGAAGGCTAACACCTACGGATTTTTGACCAAGAAATGGTCTCCACCAGAAATCCAAGAATGTGATCTATGCCAAGGAAACATATGTGGGGTGAGGTGTATGAGCCTCTGGTCGACGATCAATGGCCACACAACCCCCATTTTGCCGAAAATAGCCATGAGCGACCATTTTCAATAATATTAGAGGCTAAGACCTACGGATTTTTGACCAAGAAATGGTCTCCACCAGAAATCCAAGAATGTGATCTATGGCAAGGAAACATATGTGGGGTGAGGTGTATGAGCCTCTGGTCGACGATCAATGGCCACACAACCCCCATTTTTTATGAAAATAGCCATGAGCGACCTTGAAAATAGCCATGAGCGACCATTTTCAATAATACTAGAGGCTAACACCTACGGATTTTTGACCAAGAAATGGTCTCCACCAGAAATCCAAGAATGTGATCTATGGCAAGGAAACATATGTGGGGTGAGGTGTATGAGCCTCTGGTCGATGATCAATGGCCACACAACCCCCATTTTTGTCGAAAATAGCCATGAACGACCATTTTCAATAATACCGAAGGCTAACACCTACGGATTTTTGACCAAGAAATGGTCTCCACTAGAAATCCAAGAATGTGATCTATGGCAAGGAAACATATGTGGGGTGAGGTGTATGAGCCTCTGGTCGATGATCAATGGCCACACAACCCCCATTTTTGTCGAAAATAGCCATGAACGACCATTTTCAATAATATCGAAGGCTAACACCTATGGATTTTTGACCAAGAAATGGTCTCCACCAGAAATCCAAGAATGTGATCTATGGCAAGGAAACATATGTGGGGTGAGGTGTATGAGCCTCTGGTCGATGATCAATGGCCACACAACCCCCATTTTTTATGAAAATAGCCATGAGCGACCATTTTCAATAATACTAGAGGCTAACACCTACGGATTTTAGACCAAGAAATGGTCTCCACCAGAAATCCAAGAATGTGATCTATGGCAAGGAAACATATGTGGGGTGAGGTGTATGAGCGTCTGGTCGATGATCAATGGCCACACAACCCCCATTTTTGTCGAAAATAGCCATGAACGACCATTTTCAATAATACTAGAGGCTAAGACCTACGGATTTTTGACCAAGAAATGGTCTCCACCAGAAATCCAAGAATGTGATCTATGGCAAGGAAACATATGTGGAGTGAGGTGTACGATCCTCTGGTCGATGATCAATGGCCACATAACCCCCATTTTTGTCGAAAATAGCCATGAATGACCATTTTCAAAAATACCGAAGGCTAACACGTACGAGTTTTTAACCAAGAAATGGTCTCCACCAGAAATCCAAGAATGTGATCTATGGCAAGGAAACATATGTGGGGTGAGGTGTATGAGCCTCTGGTCGATGATGCAATGGCCACACAACCCCCATTTTTGTCGAAAATAGCCATGAACGACCATTTTCAATAATATCGAATGCTAACACCTACGGATTTTTGACCAAGAAATGGTCTCCACCAGAAATCCAAGAATGTGATCTATGGCAAGGAAACATATGTGGGGTGAGGTGTATGAGCCTCTGGTCGACGATCAATGGCCACACAACCCCCATTTTTTATGAAAATAGCCATGAGCGACCATTTTCAATAATACTAGAGGCTAAGACCTACGGATTTTTGACCAAGAAATGGTCTCCACCAGAAATCCAAGAATGTGATCTATGGCAAGGAAACATATGTGGGGTGAGGTGTATGAGCCTCTGGTCGATGATCAATGGCCACACAACCCCCATTTTTGTCGAAAATAGCCATGAATGACCATTTACAATAATACCGAAGGCTAACACCTACGGATTTTTGACCAAGAAATGGTCTCCACCAGAAATCCAACAATGTGATCTACGACAAGGAAACATATGTGGGGTGAAGTGTATGAGCCTCTGGTCGACGATCAATGGCCACACAACCCCCATTTTGCCGAAAATAGCCATGAGCGACCATTTTCAATAATATTAGAGGCTAAGACCTACGGATTTTTGACCAAGAAATGGTCTCCACCAGAAATCCAAGAATGTGATCTATGGCAAGGAAACATATGTGGGGTGAGGTGTATGAGCCTCTGGTCGATGATCAATGGCCACACAACCCCCATTTTTGTCGAAAATAGCCATGAACGACCATTTTCAATAATATCGAAGGCTAACACCTACGGATTTTTGACCAAGAAATGGTCTCCACCAGAAATCCAAGAATGTGATCTACGACAAGGAAACATATGTGGGGTGAGGTGTATGAGCCTCTGGTCGACTGATCAATGGCCACACAACCCCCATTTTGCCGAAAATAGCCATGAATGACCATTTTCAATAATATCGAAGGCTAACACCTACGGATTTTTGACCAAGAAATGGTCTCCACCAGAAATCCAAGAATGTGATCTACGACAAGGAAACATATGTGTAGTGAGGTGTATGAGCCTCTGGTCGAAGATCAATGGCCACACAACCCCCATTTTTGTCGAAAATAGCCATGAATGACCATTTTCAATAATATCGAAGGCTAACACCTACGGATTTTTGACCAAGAAATGGTCTCCACCATAAATCCAAAAATGTGATATATGGCAAGGAAACATATGTGGGGTGAGGTGTACGAGCGTCTGGTCGACGATCAATGGCCACACAACCCCCATTTTGCCGAAAATAGCCATGAATGACCATTTTCAATAATACCGAAGGCTAACACCTACGGATTTTTGCCCAAGAAATGGTCTCCACCAGAAATCCAAGAATGTGATCTATGGCAAGGAAACATATGTGGGGTGAGATTTATGAGCCTCTGGTCGATGATCAATGGCCACACAACCCCCATTTTTGTCGAAAATAGCCATGAACGACCATTTTCAATAATATCGAAGGCTAACATGTACGAGTTTTTGACCAAGAAATGGTCTCCACCAGAAATCCAAGAATGTGATCTATGGCAAGGAAACATATGTGGGGTGAGGTGTATGAGCGTCTGGTCGATGATCAATGGCCACACAACCCCCATTTTTGTCGAAAATAGCCATGAACGACCATTTTCAATAATACCGAAGGCTAACACCTAAGGATTTTTGACCAAGAAATGGTCTCCACCAGAAATCCAAGAATGTGATCTATGGCAAGGAAACATATGTGGGGTAAGGTGTATGAGCCTCTGGTGGAAGATCAATGGCCACACAACCCCCATTTTTGTCAAAAATAGCCATGAATGACCATTTTCAATAATATCGAAGGCTAACACCTACGGATTTTTGACCAAGAAATGGTCTCCACCAGAAATCCAAGAATGTGATCTACGACAAGGAAACATATGTGGGGTGAGGTGTATGAGCCTCTGGTCGATGATCAATGGCCACACAACCCCCATTTTTGCCGAAAATAGCCATGAGCGACCATTTTCAATAATACACCTCACCCCACATATGTTTCCTTGCCATAGATCACATTCTTGGATTTATGGTGGAGACCATTTCTTGGTCAAAAATCCGTAGGTGTTAGCCTTTGGTATTTTTGAAAATGGTCATTCTATGGCAAGGAAACATATGTGGGGTGAGGTGTATGAGCGTCTGGTCGATGATCAATGGCCACACAACCCCCATTTTTGCCGAAAATCGCCATGAACGACCGTTTTCAATAATACCGAAGGCTAACACCTACGGATTTTTGACCAAGAAATGGTCTCCACCAGAAATCCAAGAATGTGATCTATGGCAAGGAAACATATGTGGGGTGAGGTGTATTATTGAAAATGGTCGCTCATGGCTATTTTCGGCAAAAATGGGGGTTGTGTGGCCATTGATCATCGACCAGAGGCTCATACACCTCACCCCACATATGTTTCCTTGTCGTAGATCACATTCTTGGATTTCTGGTGGAGACCATTTCTTGGTCAAAAATCCGTAGGTGTTAGCCTTCTGTATTATTGTAAATGGTCATTCATGGCTATTTTCGACAAAAATGGGGGTTGTGTGGCCATTGATCATCGACCAGAGGCTCATACACCTCACCCCACATATGTTTCCTTGCCATAGATCACATTCTTGGATTTCTGTGGAGACCATTTCTTGGTCAAAAATCCGTAGGTCTTAGCCTTCGGTATTATTGAAAATGGTCATTCATGGCTATTTTCGGCAAAATGGGGGTTGTGTGGCCATTGATCGTCGACCAGAGGCTCATACAATTCACCCCACATATGTTTCCTTGTCGTAGATCACATTCTTGGATTTCTGGTGGAAACCATTTCTTGGTCAAAAAATCCGTAGGTGTTAGCCTTCGGTATTATTGAAAATGGTCATTCATGGCTATTTTCGACAAAAATGGGGGTTGTGTGGCCATTGATCATTCGACCAGAGGCTCGTACACCTCACCCCATCTGGTGGAGACCATTTCTTGGTCTAAAATCCGTACGTGTTAGCCTTCGGTATTATTGAAAATGGTCGTTCATGGCTATTTTCGACAAAAATGGGGGTTGTGTGGCCATTGATCATCGACCAGACGCTCATACACCTCACCCCACATATGTTTCCTTTCCATAGATCACATTCTTGGATTTCTGGTGGAGACCATTTCTTGGTCAAAAATCCGAACGTGTTAGCCTTCGGTATTTTTGAAAATGGTCATTCATGGCTATTTTCGACAAAAATGGGGGTTGTGTGGCCATTGATCATCGACCAGAGGATCGTACACCTCACCCCACATATGTTTCCTTGCCATAGATCACATTCTTGGATTTCTGGTGGAGACCATTTCTTGGTCTAAAATCCGTAGGTGTTAGCCTCTAGTATTATTGAAAATGGTCGCTCATGGCTATTTTCATAAAAAATGGGGGTTGTGTGGCCATTGATCGTCGACCAGAGGCTCATACACCTCACCCCACATATGTTTCCTTGCCATAGATCACATTCTTGGATTTCTGGTGGAGACCATTTCTTGGTCAAAAATCCGTAGGTGTTAGCCTTCGATATTATTGAAAATGGTCGTTCATGGCTATTTTCGACAAAAATGGGGGTTGTGTGGCCATTGATCATCGACCAGAGGCTCATACACCTCACCCCACATATGTTTCCTTGCCATAGATCACATTCTTGGATTTCTGGTGGAGACCATTTCTTGGTCAAAAATCCGTAGGTGTTAGCCTTCGGTATTATTGAAAATGGTCGTTCATGGCTATTTTCGACAAAAATGGGGGTTGTGTGGCCATTGATCATCGACCAGAGGCTCATACACCTCACCCCATATATGTTTCCTTGCCATAGATCACATTCTTGGATTTCTGGTGGAGACCATTTCTTGGTCAAAAATCTGTAAGTGTTAGCCTCTAGTATTATTGAAAATGGTCGCTCATGGCTATTTTCAAGGTCGCTCATGGCTATTTTCATAAAAAATGGGGGTTGTGTGGCCATTGATCATCGACCAGAGGCTCATACACCTCACCCCACATATGTTTCCTTGCCATAGATCACATTCTTGGATTTCTGGTGGAGACCATTTCTTGGTCAAAAATCCGTAGGTCTTAGCCTCTAATATTATTGAAAATGGTCGCTCATGGCTATTTTCGGCAAAATGGGGGTTGTGTGGCCATTGATCGTCGACCAGAGGCTCATACACCACACCCCACATATGTTTCCTTGTCGTAGATCACATTCTTGGATTTCTGGTGGAGACCATTTCTTGGTCAAAAATCCGTAGGTGTTAGCCTTCGGTATTATTGTAAATGGTCATTCATGGCTATTTTCGACAAAAATGGGGGTTGTGTGGCCATTGATCATCGACCAGAGGCTCATACACCTCACCCCACATATGTTTCCTTGCCATAGATCACATTTTTGGATTTCTAAAGGAGACCATTTCTTGGTAAAAAATCCGTAGGTCTTAGCCTTCGGTATTATTGAAAATGGTCATTCATGGCTATTTTCGGCAAAATGGGGGTTGTCTGGCCATTGATCGTCGACCAGAGGCTCATACACCTCACCCCACATATGTTTCCTTGCCATAGATCACATTCTTGGATTTCTGGTGGAGACCATTTCTTGGTCAAAAATCCGTAGGTGTTAGCCTTCGGTATTATTGTAAATGGTCGTTCATGGCTATTTTCGACAAAATGGGGGTTGTGTGGCAATTGATCATCGACCAGAGGCTCGTACACCTCACCCCACATATGTTTCCTTACCATAGATCACATTCTTGGATTTCTGATGGAGACCATTTCTTGGTCTAAAATCCGTAGGTGTTAGCCTTCGATATTATTGAAAATGGTCGTTCATGGCTATTTTCGACAAAAATGGGGGTTGTGTGGCCATTGATCATCGACCAGAGGCTCATACACCTCACCCCACATATGTTTCCTTGCCATAGATCACATTCTTGGATTTCTGGTGGAGACCATTTCTTGGTTAAAAACTCGTAGGTGTTAGCCTCTAATATTATTGAAAATGGTCATTCATGGCTATTTTCGAAAAAAATGGGGGTTGTGTGGCCATTGATCGTCGACCAGAGGCTCATACACCTCACCCCACATATGTTTCCTTGCCATAGATCACATTCTTGGATTTCTGGTGGAGACCATTTCTTGGTCATAACCTCACCCCACATATGTTTCCTTGCCATAGATCACATTCTTGGATTTCTAGTGGAGACCATTTCTTGGTTAAAAACTCGTAGGTGTTAGCCTCTAATATTATTGAAAATGGTCATTCATGGCTATTTTCGAAAAAAATGGGGGTTGTGTGGCCATTGATCGTCGACCAGAGGCTCATACACCTCACCCCACATATGTTTCCTTGCCATAGATCACATTCTTGGATTTCTGGTGGAGACCATTTCTTGGTCAAAACCTCACCCCACATATGTTTCCTTGCCATAGATCACATTCTTGGATTTCTGGTGGAGACCATTTCTTGGTTAAAAACTCGTAGGTGTTAGCCTCTAATATTATTGAAAATGGTCATTCATGGCTATTTTCGAAAAAAATGGGGGTTGTGTGGCCATTGATCGTCGACCAGAGGCTCATACACCTCACCCCACATATGTTTCCTTGCCATAGATCACATTCTTGGATTTCTGGTGGAGACCATTTCTTGGTCAAAACCTCACCCCACATATGTTTCCTTGCCATAGATCACATTCTTGGATTTCTGGTGGAAACCATTTCTTGGTTAAAAACTCGTAGGTGTTAGCCTCTAATATTATTGAAAATGGTCATTCATGGCTATTTTCGAAAAAAATGGGGGTTGTGTGGCCATTGATCGTCGACCAGAGGCTCATACACCTCACCCCACATATGTTTCCTTGCCATAGATCACATTCTTGGATTTCTGGTGGAGACCATTTCTTGGTCAAAACCTCACCCCACATAGGTTTCCTTGCCATAGATCACATTCTTGGATTTCTGGTGGAGACCATTTCTTGGTTAAAAACTCGTAGGTGTTAGCCTCTAATATTATTGAAAATGGTCATTCATGGCTATTTTCGAAAAAAATGGGGGTTGTGTGGCCATTGATCGTCGACCAGAGGCTCATACACCTCACCCCACATATGTTTCCTTGCCATAGATCACATTCTTGGATTTCTGGTGGAGACCATTTCTTGGTTAAAAACTCGTAGGTGTTAGCCTCTAATATTATTGAAAATGGTCATTCATGGCTATTTTCGAAAAAAATGGGGGTTGTGTGGCCATTGATCGTCGACCAGAGGCTCATACACCTCACCCCACATATGTTTCCTTGCCATAGATCACATTCTTGGATTTCTGGTGGAGACCATTTCTTGGTCAAAACCTCACCCCACATATGTTTCCTTGCCATAGATCACATTCTTGGATTTCTCGTGGAGACTATTTCTTGGTTAAAAACTCGTAGGTGTTAGCCTCTAATATTATTGAAAATGGTCATTCATGGCTATTTTCGAAAAAATGGGGGTTGTGTGGCCATTGATCGTCGACCAGAGGCTCATACACCTCACCCCACATATGTTTCCTTGCCATAGATCACATTCTTGGATTTCTGGTGGAGACCATTTCTTGGTCAAAACCTCACCCCACATATGTTTCCTTGCCATAGATCACATTCTTGGATTTCTGGTGGAGACCATTTCTTGGTTAAAAACTCGTAGGTGTTAGCCTCTAATATTATTGAAAATGGTCATTCATGGCTATTTTCGAAAAAATGGGGGTTGTGTGGCCATTGATCGTCGACCAGAGGCTCATACACCTCACCCCACATATGTTTCCTTGCCATAGATCACATTCTTGGATTTCTGGTGGAGACCATTTCTTGGTCAAAACCTCACCCCACATATGTTTCCTTGCCATAGATCACATTCTTGGATTTCTGGTGGAGACCATTTCTTGGTTAAAAACTCGTAGGTGTTAGCCTCTAATATTATTGAAAATGGTCATTCATGGCTATTTTCGAAAAAAATGGGGGTTGTGTGGCCATTGATCGTCGACCAGAGGCTCATACACCTCACCCCACATATGTTTCCTTGCCATAGATCACATTCTTGGATTTCTGGTGGAGACCATTTCTTGGTCAAAACCTCACCCCACATAGGTTTCCTTGCCATAGATCACATTCTTGGATTTCTGGTGGAGACCATTTCTTGGTTAAAAACTCGTAGGTGTTAGCCTCTAATATTATTGAAAATGGTCATTCATGGCTATTTTCGAAAAAAATGGGGGTTGTGTGGCCATTGATCGTCGACCAGAGGCTCATACACCTCACCCCACATATGTTTCCTTGCCATAGATCACATTCTTGGATTTCTGGTGGAGACCATTTCTTGGTTAAAAACTCGTAGGTGCTAGCCTCTAATATTATTGAAAATGGTCATTCATGGCTATTTTCGAAAAAAATGCGGGTTGTGTGGCCATTGATCGTCGACCAGAGGCTCATACACCTCACCCCACATATGTTTTCTTGCCATAGATCACATTCTTGGATTTCTGGTGGAGACCATTTCTTGGGCAAAACCTCACCCCACATATGTTTCCTTGCCATAGATCACATTCTTGGATTTCTGGTGGAGACTATTTCTTGGTTAAAAACTCGTAGGTGTTAGCCTCTAATATTATCGAAAATGGTCATTCATGGCTATTTTCAAAAAATGGGGGTTGTGTGGCCATTGATCGTCGACCAGAGGCTCATACACCTCACCCCACATATGTTTCCTTGCCATAGATCACATTCTTGGATTTCTGGTGGAAACCATTTCTTGGTTAAAAACTCGTAGGTGTTAGCCTCTAATATTATTGAAAATGGTCATTCATGGCTATTTTCGAAAAAAATGGGGGTTGTGTGGCCATTGATCGTCGACCAGAGGCTCATACACCTCACCCCACATATGTTTCCTTGCCATAGATCACATTCTTGGATTTCTGGTGGAGACCATTTCTTGGTCAAAACCTCACCCCACATAGGTTTCCTTGCCATAGATCACATTCTTGGATTTCTGGTGGAGACCATTTCTTGGTTAAAAACTCGTAGGTGTTAGCCTCTAATATTATTGAAAATGGTCATTCATGGCTATTTTCGAAAAAAATGGGGGTTGTGTGGCCATTGATCGTCGACCAGAGGCTCATACACCTCACCCCACATATGTTTCCTTGCCATAGATCACATTCTTGGATTTCTGGTGGAGACCATTTCTTGGTCATAACCTCACCCCACATATGTTTCCTTGCCATAGATCACATTCTTGGATTTCTAGTGGAGACCATTTCTTGGTTAAAAACTCGTAGGTGTTAGCCTCTAATATTATTGAAAATGGTCATTCATGGCTATTTTCGAAAAAAATGGGGGTTGTGTGGCCATTGATCGTCGACCAGAGGCTCATACACCTCACCCCACATATGTTTCCTTGCCATAGATCACATTCTTGGATTTCTGGTGGAGACCATTTCTTGGTCAAAACCTCACCCCACATATGTTTCCTTGCCATAGATCACATTCTTGGATTTCTGGTGGAGACCATTTCTTGGTTAAAAACTCGTAGGTGTTAGCCTCTAATATTATTGAAAATGGTCATTCATGGCTATTTTCGAAAAAAATGGGGGTTGTGTGGCCATTGATCGTCGACCAGAGGCTCATACACCTCACCCCACATATGTTTCCTTGCCATAGATCACATTCTTGGATTTCTGGTGGAGACCATTTCTTGGTCAAAACCTCACCCCACATATGTTTCCTTGCCATAGATCACATTCTTGGATTTCTGGTGGAAACCATTTCTTGGTTAAAAACTCGTAGGTGTTAGCCTCTAATATTATTGAAAATGGTCATTCATGGCTATTTTCGAAAAAAATGGGGGTTGTGTGGCCATTGATCGTCGACCAGAGGCTCATACACCTCACCCCACATATGTTTCCTTGCCATAGATCACATTCTTGGATTTCTGGTGGAGACCATTTCTTGGTCAAAACCTCACCCCACATAGGTTTCCTTGCCATAGATCACATTCTTGGATTTCTGGTGGAGACCATTTCTTGGTTAAAAACTCGTAGGTGTTAGCCTCTAATATTATTGAAAATGGTCATTCATGGCTATTTTCGAAAAAAATGGGGGTTGTGTGGCCATTGATCGTCGACCAGAGGCTCATACACCTCACCCCACATATGTTTCCTTGCCATAGATCACATTCTTGGATTTCTGGTGGAGACCATTTCTTGGTTAAAAACTCGTAGGTGCTAGCCTCTAATATTATTGAAAATGGTCATTCATGGCTATTTTCGAAAAAAATGCGGGTTGTGTGGCCATTGATCGTCGACCAGAGGCTCATACACCTCACCCCACATATGTTTTCTTGCCATAGATCACATTCTTGGATTTCTGGTGGAGACCATTTCTTGGGCAAAACCTCACCCCACATATGTTTCCTTGCCATAGATCACATTCTTGGATTTCTGGTGGAGACTATTTCTTGGTTAAAAACTCGTAGGTGTTAGCCTCTAATATTATCGAAAATGGTCATTCATGGCTATTTTCAAAAAATGGGGGTTGTGTGGCCATTGATCGTCGACCAGAGGCTCATACACCTCACCCCACATATGTTTCCTTGCCATAGATCACATTCTTGGATTTCTGGTGGAGACCATTTCTTGGTCAAAACCTCACCCCACATATGTTTCCTTGCCATAGATCACATTCTTGGATTTCTGGTGGAGACCATTTCTTGGTTAAAAACTCGTAGGTGTTAGCCTCTAATATTATTGAAAATGGTCATTCATGGCTATTTTCGAAAAAAATGGGGGTTGTGTGGCCATTGATCGTCGACCAGAGGCTCATACACCTCACCCCACATATGTTTCCTTGCCATAGATCACATTCTTGGATTTCTGGTGGAGACCATTTCTTGGTCAAAACCTCACCCCACATATGTTTCCTTGCCATAGATCACATTCTTGGATTTCTGGTGGAGACCATTTCTTGGTTAAAAACTCGTAGGTGTTAGCCTCTAATATTATTGAAAATGGTCATTCATGGCTATTTTCGAAAAAAATGGGGGTTGTGTGGCCATTGATCGTCGACCAGAGGCTCATACACCTCACCCCACATATGTTTCCTTGCCATAGATCACATTCTTGGATTTCTGGTGGAGACCATTTCTTGGTCAAAACCTCACCCCACATAGGTTTCCTTGCCATAGATCACATTCTTGGATTTCTGGTGGAGACCATTTCTTGGTTAAAAACTCGTAGGTGTTAGCCTCTAATATTATTGAAAATGGTCATTCATGGCTATTTTCGAAAAAAATGGGGGTTGTGTGGCCATTGATCGTCGACCAGAGGCTCATACACCTCACCCCACATATGTTTCCTTGCCATAGATCACATTCTTGGATTTCTGGTGGAGACCATTTCTTGGTTAAAAACTCGTAGGTGCTAGCCTCTAATATTATTGAAAATGGTCATTCATGGCTATTTTCGAAAAAAATGCGGGTTGTGTGGCCATTGATCGTCGACCAGAGGCTCATACACCTCACCCCACATATGTTTTCTTGCCATAGATCACATTCTTGGATTTCTGGTGGAGACCATTTCTTGGGCAAAACCTCACCCCACATATGTTTCCTTGCCATAGATCACATTCTTGGATTTCTGGTGGAGACTATTTCTTGGTTAAAAACTCGTAGGTGTTAGCCTCTAATATTATCGAAAATGGTCATTCATGGCTATTTTCAAAAAATGGGGGTTGTGTGGCCATTGATCGTCGACCAGAGGCTCATACACCTCACCCCACATATGTTTCCTTGCCATAGATCACATTCTTGGATTTCTGGTGGAGACCATTTCTTGGTCAAAACCTCACCCCACATATGTTTCCTTGCCATAGATCACATTCTTGGATTTCTGGTGGAGACCATTTCTTGGTTAAAAACTCGTAGGTGTTAGCCTCTAATATTATTGAAAATGGTCATTCATGGCTATTTTCGAAAAAAATGGGGGTTGTGTGGCCATTGATCGTCGACCAGAGGCTCATACACCTCACCCCACATATGTTTCCTTGCCATAGATCACATTCTTGGATTTCTGGTGGAGACCATTTCTTGGTCAAAACCTCACCCCACATATGTTTCCTTGCCATAGATCACATTCTTGGATTTCTGGTGGAGACCATTTCTTGGTTAAAAACTCGTAGGTGTTAGCCTCTAATATTATTGAAAATGGTCATTCATGGCTATTTTCGAAAAAAATGGGGGTTGTGTGGCCATTGATCGTCGACCAGAGGCTCATACACCTCACCCCACATATGTTTCCTTGCCATAGATCACATTCTTGGATTTCTGGTGGAGACCATTTCTTGGTCAAAACCTCACCCCACATAGGTTTCCTTGCCATAGATCACATTCTTGGATTTCTGGTGGAGACCATTTCTTGGTTAAAAACTCGTAGGTGTTAGCCTCTAATATTATTGAAAATGGTCATTCATGGCTATTTTCGAAAAAAATGGGGGTTGTGTGGCCATTGATCGTCGACCAGAGGCTCATACACCTCACCCCACATATGTTTCCTTGCCATAGATCACATTCTTGGATTTCTGGTGGAGACCATTTCTTGGTTAAAAACTCGTAGGTGCTAGCCTCTAATATTATTGAAAATGGTCATTCATGGCTATTTTCGAAAAAAATGCGGGTTGTGTGGCCATTGATCGTCGACCAGAGGCTCATACACCTCACCCCACATATGTTTTCTTGCCATAGATCACATTCTTGGATTTCTGGTGGAGACCATTTCTTGGGCAAAACCTCACCCCACATATGTTTCCTTGCCATAGATCACATTCTTGGATTTCTGGTGGAGACTATTTCTTGGTTAAAAACTCGTAGGTGTTAGCCTCTAATATTATCGAAAATGGTCATTCATGGCTATTTTCAAAAAATGGGGGTTGTGTGGCCATTGATCGTCGACCAGAGGCTCATACACCTCACCCCACATATGTTTCCTTGCCATAGATCACATTCTTGGATTTCTGGTGGAGACCATTTCTTGGTCAAAACCTCACCCCACATATGTTTCCTTGCCATAGATCACATTCTTGGATTTCTGGTGGAGACCATTTCTTGGTTAAAAACTCGTAGGTGTTAGCCTCTAATATTATTGAAAATGGTCATTCATGGCTATTTTCGAAAAAAATGGGGGTTGTGTGGCCATTGATCGTCGACCAGAGGCTCATACACCTCACCCCACATATGTTTCCTTGCCATAGATCACATTCTTGGATTTCTGGTGGAGACCATTTATTGGTCAAAACCTCACCCCACATATGTTTCCTTGCCATAGATCACATTCTTGGATTTTCTGGTGGAGACCATTTCTTGGTTAAAAACTCGTAGGTGTTAGCCTCTAATATTATTGAAAATGGTCATTCATGGCTATTTTCGAAAAAAATGGGGCTTGTGTGGCCATTGATCGTCGACCAGAGGCTCATACACCTCACCCCACATATGTTTCCTTGCCATAGATCACATTCTTGGATTTCTGGTGGAGACCATTTCTTGGTCAAAACCTCACCCCACATATGTTTCCTTGCCATAGATCACATTCTTGGATTTCTGGTGGAGACCATATTTTTGGTTAAAAACTCGTAGGTGTTAGCCTCTAATATTATTGAAAATGGTCATTCATGGCTATTTTCGAAAAAATGGGGGTTGTGTGGCCATTGATCCTCGACCAGAGGCTCATACACCTCACCCCACATATGTTTCCTTGCCATAGATCACATTCTTGGATTTCTGGTGGAGACCATTTCTTGGTCAAAACCTCACCCCACATATGTTTCCTTACCATAGATCACATTCTTGGATTTCTGGTGGAGACCATTTCTTGGTTAAAAACTCCTAGGTGTTAGCCTCTAATATTATTGAAAATGGTCATTCATGGCTATTTTCGAAAAAATGGGGGTTGTGTGGCCATTGATCGTCGACCAGAGGCTCATACACCTCACCCCACATATGTTTCCTTGCCATAGATCACATTCTTGGATTTCTGGTGGAGACCATTTCTTGGTCAAAACCTCACCCCACATAGGTTTCCTTGCCATAGATCACATTCTTGGATTTCTGGTGGAGACCATTTCTTAGTTAAAAACTCGTAGGTGTTAGCCTCTAATATTATTGAAAATGGTCATTCATGGCTATTTTCGAAAAAAATGGGGGTTGTGTGGCCATTGATCGTCGACCAGAGGCTCATACACCTCACCCCACATATGTTTCCTTGCCATAGATCACATTCTTGGATTTCTGGTGGAGACCATTTCTTGGTTAAAAACTCGTAGGTGCTAGCCTCTAATATTATTGAAAATGGTCATTCATGGCTATTTTCGAAAAAAATGCGGGTTGTGTGGCCATTGATCGTCGACCAGAGGCTCATACACCTCACCCCACATATGTTTCCTTGCCATAGATCACATTCTTGGATTTCTGGTGGAGACCATTTCTTGGGCAAAACCTCACCCCACATATGTTTCCTTGCCATAGATCACATTCTTGGATTTCTGGTGGAGACGATTTCTTGGTAAAAAACTCGTAGGTGTTAGCCTCTAATATTATCGAAAATGGTCATTCATGGCTATTTTCGAAAAATGGGGGTTGTGTGGCCATTGATCGTCGACCAGAGGCTCATACACCTCACCCCACATATGTTTCCTTGCCATAGATCACATTCTTGGATTTCTGGTGGAGACCATTTCTTGGTCAAAACCTCACCCCACATATGTTTCCTTGCCATAGATCACATTCTTGGATTTCTGGTGGAGACCATTTCTTGGTTAAAAACTCGTAGGTGTTAGCCTCTAATATTATTGAAAATGGTCATTCATGGCTATTTTCGAAAAAATGGGGGTTGTGTGGCCATTGATCGTCGACCAGAGGCTCATACACCTCACCCCACATATGTTTCCTTGCCATAGATCACATTCTTGGATTTCTGGTGGAGACCATTTCTTGGTCAAAACCTCACCCCACATATGTTTCCTTGCCATAGATCACATTCTTGGATTTCTGGTGGAGACCATATTTTTGGTTAAAAACTCGTAGGTGTTAGCCTCTAATATTATTGAAAATGGTCATTCATGGCTATTTTCGAAAAAATGGGGGTTGTGTGGCCATTGATCCTCGACCAGAGGCTCATACACCTCACCCCACATATGTTTCCTTGCCATAGATCACATTCTTGGATTTCTGGTGGAGACCATTTCTTGGTCAAAACCTCACCCCACATATGTTTTCTTGCCATAGATCACATCCTTGGATTTCTGGTGGAGACCATTTCTTGGTTAAAAACTCGTAGGTGTTAGCCTCTAATATTATTGAAAATGGTCATTCATGGCTATTTTCGAATAAATGGGGGTTGTGTGGCCATTGATCGTCGACCAGAGGCTCATACACCTCACCCCACATATGTTTCCTTGCCATAGATCACATTCTTGGATTTCTGGTGGAGACCATTTCTTGGTCAAAACCTCACCCCACATATGTTTCCTCGCCATAGATCACATTCTTGGATTTCTGGTGGAGACCATTTCTTGGTTAAAAACTCGTAGGTGTTAGCCTCTAATATTATTGAAAATGTTCATTCATGGCTATTTTCGAAAAAATGGGGGTTGTGTGGCCATTGATCGTCGACCAGAGGCTCATACACCTCACCCCACATATGTTTCCTTGCCATAGATCACATTCTTGGATTTCTGGTGGAGACCATTTCTTGGTCAAAACCTCACCCCACATATGTTTCCTTGCCATAGATCACATTCTTGGATTTCTGGTGGAGACCATTTCTTGGTCAAAAATCCGTACGTGTTAGCCTCTAGTATTATTGAAAATGGTCGCTCATGGCTATTTTCAAGGTCGCTCATGGCTATTTTCATAAAAAAATGGGGGTTGTGTGGCCATTGATCATCGACCAGACGCTCATACACCTCACCCCACATATGTTTCCTTGCCATAGATCACATTCTTGGATTTCTGGTGGAGACCATTTCTTGGTCAAAACCTCACCCCACATATGTTTCCTTGCCATATATTACATTCTTGGATTTCTGGTGGAGACCATTTCTTGGTTAAAAACTCGTACGTGTTAGCCTTCGGTATTATTGAAAATGGTCATTCATGGCTATTTTCGACAAAAATGGGGGTTGTGTGGCCATTGATCATCGACCAGAGGCTCATACACCTCACCCCACATATGTTTCCTTGCCATAGATCACATTCTTGGATTTCTGGTGGAGACCATTTCTTGGTCAAAAATCCGTAGGTGTTAGCCTTCGGTATTATTGAAAATGTTCGTTCATGGCTATTTTCGACAAAAATGGGGGTTGTGTGGCCATTGATCATCAATCAGACGCTCATACACCTCACCCCACATATGTTTCCTTGCCATAGATCGCATTCATGGATTTCTGGTGGAGACCATTTCTTGGTCAAAAATCCGTACGTGTTAGCCTCTAGTATTATTGAAAATGGTCGCTCATGGCTATTTTCGGCAAAATGGTGGTTGTGTGGCCATTGATCGTCGACCAGAGGCTCATACACCTCACCCCACATATGTTTCCTTGTCATAGATCACATTCTTGGATTTCTGGTGGAGACCATTTCTTGGTCAAAAATCCGTAGGTGTTAGCCTTCGGTATTATTGTAAATGGTCATTCATGGCTATTTTCGACAAAAATGGGGGTTGTGTGGCCATTGATCATCGACCAGAGGCTCATACACCTCACCCCACATATGTTTCCTTGCCATAGATCACATTCTTGGATTTCTGGTGGAGACCATTTCTTGGTCAAAAATCCGTAGGTCTTAGCCTTCGGTATTATTGAAAATGGTCGTTCATGGCTATTTTCGACAAAAATGGGGGTTGTGTGGCCATTGATCTTCGACCAGACGCTCATACACCTCACCCCACATATGTTTCCTTGCCATAGATCACATTCTTGGATTTCTGGTGGAGACCATTTCTTGGTCAAAAATCCGTACGTGTTAGCCTCTAGTATTATTGAAAATGGTCGCTCATGGCTATTTTCAAGGTCGCTCATGGCTATTTTCATAAAAAATGGGGGTTGTGTGGCCATTGATCATCGACCAGACGCTCATACACCTCACCCCACATATGTTTCCTTGCCATAGATCACATTCTTGGATTTCTAGTGGGGACCATTTCTTGGTCAAAACCTCACCCCACATATGTTTCCTTGCCATAGATTACATTCTTGGATTTCTGGTGGAGACCATTTCTTGGTTAAAAACTCGTACGTGTTAGCCTTCGGTATTATTGAAAATGGTCATTCATGGCTATTTTCGACAAAAATGGGGGTTGTGTGGCCATTGATCATCGACTAGAGGCTCATACACCTCACCCCACATATGTTTCCTTGCCATAGATCACATTCTTGGATTTCTGGTGGAGACCATTTCTTGGTCAAAACCTCACCCCACATATATTTCCTTGCCATAGATTACATTCTTGGATTTCTGGTGGAGACCATTTCTTGGTTAAAAACTCATACGTGTTAGCCTTCGGTATTATTGAAAATGGTCATTCATGGCTATTTTTGGCAAAATGGGGGTTGTGTGGCCATTGATCGTCGACCAGAGGCTCATACACCTCACCCCACATATGTTTCCTTGCCATAGATCACATTCTTGGATTTCTGGTGGAGACCATTTCTTGGTTAAAAATCCGTAGGTGTTAGCCTTCGGTATTATTGAAAATGATCGTTCATGGCTATTTTCGACAAAAATGGGGGTTGTGTGGCCATTGATCGTCGACCAGAGGCTCATACACCTCACCCCACATATGTTTCCTTGCCATAGATCACATTCTTGGATTTCTGGTGGAGACCATTTCTTGGTCAAAAATCTGTAGGTCTTAGCCTCTAGTATTATTGAAAATGGTCGTTCATGGCTATTTTTGACAAAAATGGGGGTTGTGTGGCCATTGATCATCGACCAGACGCTCATACACCTCACCCCACATATGTTTCCTTGCCATAGATCACGTTCTTGGATTTCTGGTGTAGACCATTTCTTGGTCTAAAATCCGTAGGTGTTAGCCTCTAATATTATTGAAAATGGTCGTTCATGGCTATTTTCGACAAAAATTGGGGTTGTGTGGCCATTGATCATCGACTAGAGGCTCATACACCTCACCCCACATATGTTTCCTTGCCATAGATCACATTCTTGGATTTCTGGTGGAGACCTTTTCTCGGTCAAAAATCCGTAGGTCTTAGCCTCTAATATTATTGAAAATGGTCGTTCATGGCTATTTTCGACAAAAATGGGGGTTGTGTGGCCATTGATCATCGACCAGAGGCTCATACACCTCACCCCACATATGTTTCCTTGCCATAGATCACATTCTTGGATTTCTGGTGGAGACCATTTCTTGGTTAAAAACTCGTACGTGTTAGCCTTCGGTATTATTGAAAATGGTCATTCATGGCTATTTTCGGCAAAATGGGGGTTGTGTGGCCATTGATCATCGACCAGAGGCTCGTACACCTCACCCCACATATGTTTCCTTGCCATAGATCACATTCTTGGATTTCTGGTGGAGACCATTTCTTGGTCAAAAATCCGTAGGTGTTAGCCTTCGGTATTATTGAAAATGGTCGTTCATGGCTATTTTCGGCAAAATGGGGGTTGTGTGGCAATTGATCATCGACCAGAGGCTCATACACCTCACCCCACATATGTTTCCTTGCCATAGATTACATTCTTGGATTTCTGGTGGAGACCATTTCTTGGTCAAAAATCCGTATGTGTTAGCCTTCGATATTATTGAAAATGGTCGTTCATGGCTATTTTCGACAAAAATTAGGGTTGTGTGGCCATTGATTGTCGACCAGAGGCTCATACACCTCACCCCACATATGTTTCCTTGCCATAGATCACATTCTTGGATTTCTGGTGGAGACCATTTCTTGGTCAAAAATCCGTAGGTGTTAGCCTTCAGTGTCATTGAAAATGGTCGTTCATGGCTTTTTTCGACAAAAATTAGGGTTGTGTGGCCATTGATCGTCGACCAGAGGCTCATACACCTCACCCCACATATGTTTCCTTGCCATAGATCACATTCTTGGATTTCTGGTGGAGACCATTTCTTGGTCAAAAATCCGTAGGTGTTAGCCTTCAGTGTCATTGAAAATGGTCGTTCATGGCTATTTTCGACAAAAATTAGGGTTGTGTGGCCATTGATCGTCGACCAGAGGCTCATACACCTCACCCCACATATGTTTCCTTGCCATAGATCACATTCTTGGATTTCTGGTGGAGACCATTTCTTGGTCAAAAATCCGTAGGTGTTAGCCTTCAGTGTCATTGAAAATGGTCGTTCATGGCTATTTTCGACAAAAATTAGGGTTGTGTGGCCATTGATCGTCGACCAGAGGCTCATACACCTCACCCCACATATGTTTCCTTGCCATAGATCACATTCTTGGATTTCTGGTGGAGACCATTTCTTGGTCAAAAATCCGTAGGTGTTAGCCTTCAGTGTCAATGAAAATGGTCGTTCATGGCTATTTTCGACAAAAATTAGGGTTGTGTGGCCATTGATCGTCGACCAGAGGCTCATACACCTAACCCCACATATGTTTCCTTGCCATAGATCACATTCTTGGATTTCTGGTGGAGACCATTTCTTGGTAAAAAATCCGTAGGTGTTAGCCTTCAGTGTCATTGAAAATGGTCGTTCATGGCTATTTTCGACAAAAATTAGGGTTGTGTGTCCATTGATCGTCGACCAGAGGCTCATACACCTCACCCCACATATGTTTCCTTGCCATAGATCACATTCTTGGATTTCTGGTGGAGACCATTTCTTGGTCAAAAATCCGTAGGTGTTAGCCTTCGGTATTATTGAAAATGGTCGTTCATGGCTATTTTCGACAAAAATGGGGGTTGTGTGGCCATTGATCATCGACCAGAGGCTCATACACCTCACACCACATATGTTTCCTTGCCATAGATCACATTCTTGGATTTCTGGTGGAGACCATTTCTTAGTCAAAAATCCGTACGTGTTAGCCTCTAGTATTATTGAAAATGGTCGCTCATGGCTATTTTCAAGGTCGCTCATGGCTATTTTCTTAAAAAATGGGGGTTGTGTGGCCATTGATCATCGACCAGACGCTCATACACCTCACCCCACATATGTTTCCTTGCCATAGATCACATTCTGGGATTTCTGGTGGAGACCATTTCTTGGTCAAAAATCCGTAGGTCTTAGCTTCTAATATTATTGAAAATGGTATTCATGGCTATTTTCGGCAAAATGGGGGTTGTGTGGCCATTGATCGTCGACCAGAGGCTCATACACCTCACCCCACATATGTTTCCTTGTCGTAGATCACATTCTTGGATTTCTGGTGGAGACCATTTCTTGGTCAAAAATCCGTAGGTCTTAGCCTCTAATATTATTGAAAATGGTCGCTCATGGCTATTTTCATAAAAAAATGGGGGTTGTGTGGCCATTTATCATCGACTAGAGGCTCGTACACCTCACCCCACATATGTTTCCTTGCCATAGATCACATTCTTGGATTTCTGGTGGAGACCATTTCTTGGTCTAAAATCCGTAGGTGTTAGCCTCTAGTATTATTGAAAATGGTCGCTCATGGCTATTTTCAAGGTCGCTCATGGCTATTTTCATAAAAAATGGGGGTTGTGTGGCCATTTATCATCGACTAGAGGCTCATAAACCTCACCCCACATATGTTTCCTTGCCATAGATTACATTCTTGGATTTCTGGTGGAAACCATTTCTTGGTTAAAAACTCGTACGTGTTAGCCTTCGGTATTATTGAAAATGGTCATTCATGGCTATTTTCGGCAAAATGGGGGTTGTGTGGCCATTGATCGTCGACCAGAGGCTCATACACCTCACCCCACATATGTTTCCTTGTCGTAGATCACATTCTTGGATTTCTGGTGGAGACCATTTCTTGGTCAAAAATCCGTAGGTGTTAGCCTTCAGTGTCATTGAAAATGGTCGTTCATGGCTTTTTTCGACAAAAATTAGGGTTGTGTGGCCATTGATCGTCGACCAGAGGCTCATACACCTCACCCCACATATGTTTCCTTGCCATAGATCACATTCTTGGATTTCTGGTGGAGACCATTTCTTGGTCAAAAATCCGTAGGTGTTAGCCTTCAGTGTCATTGAAAATGGTCGTTCATGGCTATTTTCGACAAAAATTAGGGTTGTGTGGCCATTGATCGTCGACCAGAGGCTCATAAACCTCACCCCACATATGTTTCCTTGCCATAGATCACATTCTTGGATTTCTGGTGGAGACCATTTCTTGGTCAAAAATCCGTAGGTGTTAGCCTTCAGTGTCATTGAAAATGGTCGTTCATGGCTATTTTCGACAAAAATTAGGGTTGTGTGGCCATTGATCGTCGACCAGAGGCTCATACACCTCACCCCACATATGTTTCCTTGCCATAGATCACATTCTTGGATTTCTGGTGGAGACCATTTCTTGGTCAAAAATCCGTAGGTGTTAGCCTTCAGTGTCATTGAAAATGGTCGTTCATGGCTATTTTCGACAAAAAATAGGGTTGTGTGGCCATTGATCGTCGACCAGAGGCTCATACACCTAACCCCACATATGTTTCCTTGCCATAGATCACATTCTTGGATTTCTGGTGGAGACCATTTCTTGGTAAAAAATCCGTAGGTGTTAGCCTTCAGTGTCATTGAAAATGGTCGTTCATGGCTATTTTCGACAAAAATTAGGGTTGTGTGTCCATTGATCGTCGACCAGAGGCTCATACACCTCACCCCACATATGTTTCCTTGCCATAGATCACATTCTTGGATTTCTGGTGGAGACCATTTCTTGGTCAAAAATCCGTAGGTGTTAGCCTTCGGTATTATTGAAAATGGTCGTTCATGGCTATTTTCGACAAAAATGGGGGTTGTGTGGCCATTGATCATCGACCGGAGGCTCATACACCTCACCCCACATATGTTTCCTTGCCATAGATCACATTCTTGGATTTCTGGTGGAGACCATTTCTTGGTCAAAAATCCGTAGGTGTTAGCCTTCAGTATTATTGAAAATGGTCGTTCATGGCTATTTTCGACAAAAATGGGGGTTGTGTGGCCATTGATCATCGACCAGAGGCTCATACACCTCACCCCACATATGTTTCCTTGCCATAGATCACATTCTTGGATTTCTGGTGGAGACCATTTCTTGGTCAAAAATCCGTATGTGTTAGCCTCTAGTATTATTGAAAATGGTCGCTCATGGCTATTTTCAAGGTCGCTCATGGCTATTTTCTTAAAAAATGGGGGTTGTGTGGCCATTGATCATCGACCAGACGCTCATACACCTCACCCCACATATGTTTCCTTGCCATAGATCACATTCTTGGATTTCTGGTGGAGACCATTTCTTGGTCAAAAATCCGTAGGTCTTAGCTTCTAATATTATTGAAAATGGTCATTCATGGCTATTTTCGGCAAAATGGGGGTTGTGTGGCCATTGATCGTCGACCAGAGGCTCATACACCTCACCCCACATATGTTTCCTTGTCGTAGATCACATTCTTGGATTTCTGGTGGAGACCATTTCTTGGTCAAAAATCCGTAGGTCTTAGCCTCTAATATTATTGAAAATGGTCGCTCATGGCTATTTTCATAAAAAAATGGGGGTTGTGTGGCCATTTATCATCGACTAGAGGCTCGTACACCTCACCCCACATATGTTTCCTTGCCATAGATCACATTCTTGGATTTCTGGTGGAGACCATTTCTTGGTCTAAAATCCGTAGGTGTTAGCCTCTAGTATTATTGAAAATGGTCGCTCATGGCTATTTTCAAGGTCGCTCATGGCTATTTTCATAAAAAATGGGGGTTGTGTGGCCATTTATCATCGACTAGAGGCTCATAAACCTCACCCCACATATGTTTCCTTGCCATAGATTACATTCTTGGATTTCTGGTGGAAACCATTTCTTGGTTAAAAACTCGTACGTGTTAGCCTTCGGTATTATTGAAAATGGTCATTCATGGCTATTTTCGGCAAAATGGGGGTTGTGTGGCCATTGATCGTCGACCAGAGGCTCATACACCTCACCCCACATATGTTTCCTTGTCGTAGATCACATTCTTGGATTTCTGGTGGAGACCATTTCTTGGTCAAAAATCCGTAGGTGTTAGCCTTCGATATTATTGAAAATGGTCGTTCATGGCTATTTTCGACAAAAATGGGGGTTGTGTGGCCATTGATCGTCGACCAGAGGCTCATACACCTCACCCCACATATGTTTCCTTGCCATTGATCACATTCTTGGATTTCTGGTGGAGACCATTTCTTGGTCAAAAATCTGTAGGTCTTAGCCTCTAGTATTATTGAAAATGGTCGCTCATGGCTATTTTCATAAAAATGGGGGTTGTGTGGCCATTTATCATCGACTAGAGGCTCATAAACCTCACCCCACATATGTTTCCTTGCCATAGATTACATTCTTGGATTTCTGGTGGAGACCATTTCTTGGTCAAAAATCCGTAGGTGTTAGCCTTCGGTATTATTGAAAATGGTCGTTCATGGCTATTTTCGACACCCACATATGTTTCCTTGCCATAGATCACATTCTTGGATTTCTGGTGGAGACCATTTCTTGGTCTAAAATCCGTAGGTGTTAGCCTCTAGTATTATTGAAAATGGTCGCTCATGGCTATTTTCAAGGTCGCTCATGGCTATTTTCATAAAAAATGGGGGTTGTGTGGCCATTTATCATCGACTAGAGGCTCATAAACCTCACCCCACATATGTTTCCTTGCCATAGATCACATTCTTGGATTTCTGGTGGAGACCATTTCTTGGTCAAAAACTCGTACGTGTTAGCCTTCGGTATTATTGAAAATGGTCGTTCATGGCTATTTTCGACAAAAATGGGGGTTGTGTGGCCATTGATCATCGACCAAAGGCTCGTACACCTCACCCCACATATGTTTCCTTGCCATAGATCACATTCTTGGATTTCTGGTGGAGACCATTTCTTGGTCAAAAATACGTAGGTGTTAGCCTTCGGTATTATTGAAAATGGTCGTTCATGGCTATTTTCGACAAAAATGGGGGTTGTGTGGCCATTGATCATCGACCAGAGGCTCGTACACCTCACCCCACATATGTTTCCTTGCCATAGATCACATTTTTGGATTTCTGGTGGAGACCATTTTTGGTCAAAAATCCGTAGGTGTTAGCATTTGGTATTATTGAAAATGTTGTTCATGGCTATTTTCGACAAAAATGTGGGTTGTGTGGCCACTGATCATCGACCAGAGTCTCGTACACCTCACCCCACATATGTTTCCTTGCCATATATCACATTTTTGGATTTCTGGTGGAGACGATTTCTTGGTCAGAAATTCGTAGGTGTTAGCCTTCGGTATTATTGAAAATAGTCGTTCATGGCAATTTTTGACAAAAATGGGGGTTGTGTGGCCATTGATCATCGACCAGATACTCGTACACCTCACCCCACATATGTTTCCTTGCCATAGATCACATTCTTGGATTTCTGGTGGAGACCATTTCTTGGTCAAAAATCAGTAGGTGTTAGCCTTCGGTATTATTGAAAATGGTCATTCATGGCTATTTTCGGCAAAATGGGGGTTGTGTGGCCATTGATCGTCGACCAGAGGCTCATACACCTCACCCCACATATGTTTCCTTGTCGTAGATCACATCCTTGGATTTCTGGTGGAGACCATTTCTTGGTCAAAAATCCGTAGGTGTTAGCCTTCGATATTATTGAAAATGGTCGTTCATGGCTATTTTCGACAAAAATGGGGGTTGTGTGGCCATTGATCATCGACCAGAGGCTCATACACCTCACCCCACATATGTTTCCTTGCCATAGATCACATTCTTGGATTTCTGGTGGAGACCATTTCTTGGTCAAAAATCCGTAGGTCTTAGCCTCTAATATTATTGAAAATGGTCGCTCATGGCTATTTTCGGCAAAATGGGGGTTGTGTGGCCATTGATCGTCGACCAGAGGCTCATACACCTCACCCCACATATGTTTCCTTGTTGTAGATCACATTCTTGGATTTCTGGTGGAGACCATTTCTTGGTCAAAAATCCGTAGGTGTTAGCCTTCGGTATTATTGTAAATGGTCATTCATGGCTATTTTTGACAAAAATGGGGGTTGTGTGGCCATTGATCATCGACCAGAGGCTCATACACCTCACCCCACATATGTTTCCTTTCCATAGATCACATTCTTGGATTTCTGGTGGAGACCATTTCTTGGTCAAAAATGCGTAGGTCTTAGCCTCTAGTATTATTGAAAATGGTCGCTCATGGCTATTTTCATAAAAAATGGGGGTTGTGTGGCCATTGATCGTCGACCAGAGGCTCATACACCTCACCCCACATATGTTTCCTTGCCATAGATCACATTCTTGGATTTCTGGTGGAGACCATTTCTTGGTCAAAAATCCATAGGTGTTAGCCTTCGATATTATTGAAAATGGTCGTTCATGGCTATTTTCGACAAAAATGGGGGTTGTGTGGCCAATGGTCATCGACCAGAGGCTCATACACCTCACCCCACATATGTTTCCTTGCCATAGATCACATTCTTGGATTTCTGGTGGAGACCATTTCTTGGTTAAAAACTCGTACGTGTTAGCCTTCGGTATTATTGAAAATGGTCATTCATGGCTATTTTCGGCAAAATGGGGGTTGTGTGGCCATTGATCGTTGACCAGAGGCTCATACACCTCACCCCACATATGTTTCCTTGCCATAGATCACATTCTTGGATTTCTGGAGGAGACCAATTCTTGGTCAAAAATCCGTAGGTGTTAGCCTTCGGTATTATTGAAAATGGTCATTCATGGCTATTTTCGACAAAAATGGGGGTTGTGTGGCCATTGATCGTCGACTAGAGGCTCATACACCTCACCCCACATATGTTTCCTTGTCGTAGATCACATTCTTGGATTTCTGGTGGAGACCATTTCTTGGTCAAAAATCCATAGGTCTTAGCCTCTAATATTATTGAAAATGGTCGCTCATGGCTATTTTCATAAAAAAATGGGGGTTGTGTGGCCATTTATCATCGACTAGAGGCTCGTACACCTCACCCCACATATGTTTCCTTGCCATAGATCACATTCTTGGATTTCTGGTGGAGACCATTTCTTGGTCTAAAATCCGTAGGTGTTAGCCTCTAGTATTATTGAAAATGGTCGCTCATGGCTATTTTCAAGGTCGCTCATGGCTATTTTCATAAAAAATGGGGGTTGTGTGGCCATTTATCATCGACTAGAGGCTCATAAACCTCACCCCACATATGTTTCCTTGCCATAGATTACATTCTCGGATTTCTGGTGGAAACCATTTCTTGGTTAAAAACTCGTACGTGTTAGCCTTCGGTATTATTGAAAATGGTCATTCATGGCTATTTTCGGCAAAATAAGGGTTGTGTGGCCATTGATCGTCGACCAGAGGCTCATACACCTCACCCCACATATGTTTCCTTGTCGTAGATCACATTCTTGGATTTCTGGTGGAGACCATTTCTTGGTCAAAAATCCGTAGGTGTTAGCCTTCGATATTATTGAAAATGGTCGTTCATGGCTATTTTCGACAAAAATGGGGGTTGTGTGGCCATTGATCGTCGACCAGAGGCTCATACACCTCACCCCACATATGTTTCCTTGCCATAGATCACATTCTTGGATTTCTGGTGGAGACCATTTCTTGGTCAAAAATCCGTAGGTCTTAGCCTCTAGTATTATTGAAAATGGTCGCTCATGGCTATTTTCATAAAAAATGGGGGTTGTGTGGCCATTTATCATCGACTAGAGGCTCATAAACCTCACCGCACATATGTTTCCTTGCCATAGATTACATTCTTGGATTTCTTGTGGAGACCATTTCTTGGTCAAAAATCCGTAGGTGTTAGCCTTCGGTATTATTGAAAATGGTCGTTCATGGCTATTTTCGACACCCACATATGTTTCCTTGCCATAGATCACATTCTTGGATTTCTGGTGGAGACCATTTCTTGGTCTAAAATCCGTAGGTGTTAGCCTCTAGTATTATTGAAAATGGTCGCTCATGGCTATTTTCAAGGTCGCTCATGGCTATTTTCATAAAAAATGGGGGTTGTGTGGCCATTTATCATCGACTAGAGGCTCATAAACCTCACCCCACATATGTTTCCTTGCCATAGATCACATTCTTGGATTTCTGGTGGAGACCATTTCTTGGTCAAAAACTCGTACGTGTTAGCCTTCGGTATTATTGAAAATGGTCGTTCATGGCTATTTTCGAAAAAAATGGGGGTTGTGTGGCCATTGATCATCGACCAAAGGCTCGTACACCTCACCCCACATATGTTTCCTTGCCATAGATCACATTCTTGGATTTCTGGTGGAGACCATTTCTTGGTCAAAAATCCGTAGGTGTTAGCCTTCGGTATTATTGAAAATGGTCGTTCATGGCTATTTTCGACAAAAATGGGGGTTGTGTGGCCATTGATCATCGACCAGAGGCTCGTACACCTCACCCCACATATGTTTCCTTGCCATAGATCACATTTTTGGATTTCTGGTGGAGACCATTTTTGGTCAAAAATCCGTAGGTGTTAGCATTTGGTATTATTGAAAATGTCGTTCATGGCTATTTTCGACAAAA
>NW_023366825.1:72500-82580 GCF_902167145.1 Zea mays | reverse complement strand
CTACATACTACTACTACTACTACTACTATACTACTACTACTACTACTACTACTACTACTACTACTACTACTACTATACTACTACTACTACTACTACTACTAAACTACTACTACTACTACTACTACTACTATACTACTACTACTATACTACTACTACTACTACTACTATACTACTACTACTACTATACTACTACTACTACTACTACTACTACTACTACTACTATACTACTACTACTACTACTACTACTACTACTACTACTACTACTACTACTACTACTACTACTATACTACTACTACTATAATACTACTACTGCTACTACTATACTACTACTACTACTACTACTACTACTACTACTACTACTACTACTACTACTACTACTACTACTACTACTACTACTACTACTACTACTATACTACTACTACTACTATACTACTACTACTACTACTACTACTACTACTACTACTACTACTACTACTACTACTACTACTATACTACTACTACTACTACTACTACTACTACTACTACTACTACTACTACTACTACTACTATACTACTACTACTATAGAACTACTACTACTACTATACTACTACTACTACTACTACCACTACAACCTTTTAGGCCTTCTGTGACATAATTATTATGTCACTAACTAGTGTTTATTTGTCACAGGTTATGTTTTGGTGACGTCTTTGTGACGAAAAAGTCATCGTCACAGAAGGTGCGTGTTAAATAGCCTACTATGACGATGATCAAAAAATCGTCATAGATTCTATGACGTATACCAGCTTCGTCACTAAATCTATGACACTCTATTTCGTCATAAGTGCCCTTGAAAACGTCACAATTCGTACTGACATGCATTGCCACGTGGCTAATGGTGATGATGTGGTATGTGACGTGGCAAAACCTTTATGACTAAAATATTTGTCATAGATTCGATGACGTGGCAAGTCACGTGGCAGATGACGTGCCAAAATTATTGTGACGAAGAATTTTGTCACAAATTGGAAGGTGTTGGCCACTTACGTGACAATGCATTTGTGACAAAAAATTTCATCATAAAATGTGATGACGTGTCAAGTGATGTGGCAAAGCATTTGTGACAAAAACAATCGTCATCGCAAGGAACACATCATATGCATTCATATCGTCATAGAATATTACACATCACAACAAAAATATCATATGAATTTGTTCAACACAAATATTTCATCTAGCAGAGAATAATATAACTTTAAAACATATATCTGCAAATCCTTTAACTTAAAATCCAAAACAAATCCAATAACTTCAACTCAAAGTATTAAACATTAAGCATAATTTAAAATGATCCGATAACTTCAAATCTAGAGCTACTGTTGCTAGCCACTATAGCAGCCATAAGGCTGCAGGTCCTATAGTGGTCAACCAGACTTAAGATGGAGGCACTTGGCCTCGATTGAAGCTTAATAGTAGACGAAGGAGGCTGTTATTTTCTTCCATCGACCTCTTCATACTATCAGTGGTCTCCTGAGATGCTTGTGCTTAAGCCTTCAAGGTTTCCACTTCTTCCTGAAGGCCATCTTTTTCTTGCTTCTCGATCTCTAGTTCATCCTGAAGTTGTTGAGCCATTGCCGAAACAGTTGTTGTGGAGCTTTTCTTGAAGGCAGACTGAAGACCAACATTGTGTAGGAACACACTGGAGCCCAGTAGCACATTAGAAACAACTTCTGTAGGAGATTTTGGTTGTTGTCCATCCTGAAATGGTGCTGCTACCATTTCTTCCATGTTAAATTGTGCTTTGGTATACAGAAACAGAAACAGAGATGTTAGAGTCGATTACTGCATATCTAAATGCTTTAGCAAGCTATACATATATTTAAATGCTAGAGAGATGTTAGAGTCGATTACATAAATAGAGATGTTAGAGTCGAAAACATAAATAGAAAAACAACAAGCTATACATTATCTGTTATTATTGTTCTGTCTATTCAGTACTTGATGAATATGTAAATGGACTTTTTAGAGAAAGAGCATGAGGAGCTGCACAATGCTCAAATAAGGAGGATTAGGATACTTGTAGGTAACGTAGCTACAACCTAAAATATTATAGTTTGGTGGATGAACTGTTAGTCAACTATTAACACTACAATAAAAATTATTTAGGAGACATGATCTCTGATTAATGGAGGCAAGCACACGTAATAACCACCTCTTTAAATGGTTATGGGTGTTCATTTGCAGCATTACACATTCATAGATTATTCAACTATGCACATAAAATAAAGGTTGTTTCATAATCAAGAAATGTAAGTGAACACAAATGAAACAACCTGGGGCAACTATATGAGGTAACAGAGATGATAAACTGACTATATTGGCAATATTACACATTCATGTATCATTCAACTATGCAGATAAGTAAACAATGGTTATTTTCTTACCAATATAATAGCCTTTGCAATGTAGGACTGAGAGCATGTGCATTGTTGATACTGTACTTTTTTACGATTAAGTTTGTTCTTCACACAACTTTCCTGTGTATCAACTAAGCTTGTAAAAATAATATAGACTTAGAATAAGTAGCTGGAGTAAGAAAAAACAAACATATGATGTGGCAACAGAGTAAGTAATCATGTCAGACATAGGGTTATGCAGAAGACACCATTCTAGATCATGCCACACGGCTACAAACGTGAATACCACCCAGATACTTAGTAGCTTTCTTTGAGAAACACCAAGAGGAATGTATAATTACATGTAACAAGAGTGGTCGATCAAACAAAGCAACACAGACTAACAAGCAAAGAATCGTGAAGCTATAAATAGACATAACAGACCAACAAATTTAACAAGCAAGACATAATACAAACATTTTTCATACATATATGTGGCCACTATTTTCAATATAAATTCAGTTTTGGTGTGCTGTTCTCTTATTAAAGTTGTTCGGAGAGTGCACAGACCTTGAAATCAAGCTTGATAACTGCTTCCGACAGGAGAAAGCTTTGAAGAGAAAGACAAACTATGAAGAGAGCAAGAAATTTAAAGACCAGTTGCAGGCTTACAAAAAAGAAATTGCAGAGAAAAAACAAGGAATAAGAACTTACAAAACGTGAATACCACCCTCTCATGCAAACTTAGCAGCTTGAATACGTGGCTCTGGCCTTTTGTTCCCTTCAGTGATTTATCTTACACAATTAGTGTCAAATATAAATAATTATAATTGTATAGACACAGACTATTTTTATAAGAGTAATGTTGCATATAACTAAACATTAGTTGTGATAAAACATAATACAACATATGAATAATTGAGTTCAAATTGAAGTTGTACACAAATGGGGTAAGTATAGGTTCTCAATATATATTTGTGACTCGCCAAAATCATTCATGATATTATCCTAGTAATGATAGATATCGCAGTCCAAAAAGTTAAGGTGCCCACTTGCCTTGATTCCAGTGTGGTTATCACCCTCCTCCTGTATCTGGGAAGTAGGTTGTGCAACAATATCCATGTTTTGGATGGGCTCATGGTTTGTGGCAGTACTGGAACTAGGTTGGGTAGGAACAATAAGGTTGTGGGTCAAATCATGGTTTGTGGCAGCACTTGAACTGGGCTATGTAGAAACATTTAGGCTATGGGTAGACTCTTGGTTTACTTCAATAACTCTTTGTCTAGTGACTCTAACTGGTCGTTCCTGCACAGGTGCCATAATTCTTTTATTTCCTCTTGTTACTTTTGTTGACATCTATTCACCATCATTGGAGATGTGGGTAAGGACACCCTTACGAGCTTGGAATTCCAAAATATATGTACAACACAATAAGCATCAATTATATTCAGTACGAGGGTCTTCGGTACATTTAAAATGTAAATTAATAAATGAAAAATGTATCGAACACAATAAAGAAGATAATGTAATGCATCAATTATATTCAACACTCGATATCTTGTGTCAATTTCTTGGTTGGTCCAAAACGTTATATATAGAAGGATAAAGTTCTCCACCCAATGTTATAAACTCCTAAACTTGGATTAACACCACCCAATGTTAAAAAAACATCATGTCTGGTTTGACAATGAATAAAATCGACCTAGCTATGCCCAATTGAAAAACTGTATTCTAAAATAGTGAGCATTTGCAATTGGCGCATATAGCCAAGAGAAATAAAGCTACAAGCAACCTTATTAGCAGGAAATGCAGGGAACAGTAGACACACAAGCAACATCTTAACCGATCACACCATGGTAGTACGCAAGCAGCTAGATACTAAAATAGCTAGAAGTTTCTAGTATATACGTGACATGAGCAGCTGCAATCTACATCATGAATCTACCTAGATCCAAAGCTTATGGAGGTTCGAGGTTGGGCATGAAGCAGTTAGCGTGGAGAAGTCGCCGTGTGTACGCCAACGACAGCGAGCACCTTCTCCCTGTCGTTGGTGGATAATTTGTCGAGTGAGGACGCCGCTGAAGGCTCAGAGCGAGCCATTCGTGCGACCACAGTGGAAGGCAACAGTAGGCGGAGGTTGCGGTAGGGGATGACAGAAGCTGCTAGTGGAGACAGTGAAGGCAAAGGAGGCGGCGCTGCAATGGCGAGGACGAGTCAGGTGATAGAGAAGAGGAGGCGACAGATCTCGTGAGTTGCCATGGCCATGAAGGAGAAAATGCTTCCCAAACCTAGATCCCACTGCTTCACGAAGTGACGAACAGAGAGGAGCAACTAAACAAAATTACCTTCGGAATTTCGTGGGGAGGTCACCGGATCACGGCAGCCGACTGCTATGAGGGAGGGTGAGGAAGAGAGGTTAGGTGAAGAAGATAGGTATTAAATAGCTTCTGATGCAACTAATAAATAGCAATGATTTTGCTGCCGATGCAGCTCAGTTTTGTGTCTGAACAGAGCTTCTAATGCAGAGCTTCCGATGCAGCTAAGTTTTGTGTCTACCAAAATGTTTGAATCAATTCTATTTCATTATGTTTGTCATATGGGCATCTCATATCTGTAAGGATATGATGAGTATTACACCAATTTAAATTGTGTGATGCGTACTCTACCAATTGTAAAAGTTCAATAGAAAATAGGTGAGCATGGCAGGTTGTTTGTTGTCTTTTTTCTAATCATGGATATTTTCTTCCATTCTGTTCAGCCAACCTTGGTTTTAGAAAACTTTATACCACTAATGAAAATTATGCTCATTGCTAGCCGATCAAGTGTAAGAGAATCTCAGGTAGACTTCCAAACATTATGTGATAATTCAAATCAATTAATACATATCATTTTAGACCCAGTGATCCCATCATACCAAACAGATCATAAAAACTACAAATGCTGAAGGAGTAAAGGATGATGAAAACTGAGGCTCTAATGAATAATCAAATGGTGTAATGTACAAAGAATTACTACAAACACAAAGCATGCCATCAGTTGTAGTTTTAGGGCTGCAAATATGTAAGGTAGACTTTACCCTCTCCAAATGGTGTAATGTACATATGAATACTGCAAATCTAAAAATCTGTAAGCGTGTCATCTAGTTTTATCTTCTACTCACCTTGCTTTTCTGATTTATTAGTGTTAAGAATTTCAACATTGATTATATTCTATTATTGTTAGCTAAAGTGAGACCAGAGACTTATGTTTTTGGCTTAAGTTTAGTAGTGATCACTTTCCTATATGAGGCTTCAGGCCATTCGTCATTCGCTTTTACAATAGACTTGGAAATACCGTACAATCTGCCTCATATCAGTCTCAGTGTGCTACAAACAATTCAGAAACTGCATTGTTCATATTCATTTGTACCCTGAAACTATTGCATCAATCTTATAATAAATGACAATCTTGCATTCCTAAGACAATTCAGAAGTACGTGCCTCTTATTGGAGTACCATAAAGCACACGCTACAAATAAACTATCCAATACAACCTTTGCACGTGACTGCTTGAATGGCCGATTAGCCAGATATGTAAGACATGGAGCAGTCAGCCCTTTGATAGCTCACTACAGGAAGCGACTTTGTCGAGGAGATAGAAAAGGGACGAAACTTGGAGCTATCAAATCCGAGAGTGATTGGAATTTACCTGGGGTTTCCCTTGTGCATCGTTGCCCCTTCCTCCCTGGAGGCATCTGCGCCAAATCGGATGGAGAGGCTGAAGGACTGGAGGCTACGAATCCGCTAGTGCCAAGGATGGGAAGGTGAATTAGGCACGGCAGGGAACTGATTTGGCACTGGTGATTGGTGGAGGATTTATCGGATCTCATAAACGTGGAGGGGGGTTGTTGCCGTTACCATTTTTGGTGGAAAGGCTGCTGCCATTTTTTTAGGGGCGACTAAATGATTTTTTTTCCTCTTCCACACATTCTATTATCTTTTTGTAAGGAATGCAAGGCAAAGGCCTAGTAGTATAATGACACAACTATCGAGAGCAGTTAGTTATTAAGTGTTTTGTTTTAGTAACTAAAGGTAGTTTATGTGTATGAATGACTATTACGACGAATGAGGTTTCATACAATTGTCACAATTATGGTGTACAAGAAGCTATGACGATTTATTCTTATGACGAACCCATATTATCATAGATCATCGTCACAAAAAGTATCTTAAAATGGGTTATGACAGTTTTAATGACAGTGGTTATTTTTTTGTCATTAAACTTAGATGTCTCATAGAAATCGTCATAAATAAAGCGATTTAATGATGATTCTCACTCGTGTCATAGCATATTCGTCACAGAAGGTCACATTTGTTGTAGTGTACTATACTACTACTACTACTACTATACTACTACTACTACTACTACTACTATACTACTACTACTACTATTATACTACTACTACTACTACTACTACTACTACTACTACTACTATAGTACTACTACTACTACTATACTACTACTACTACTACTACTACTATACTACTACTACAACAACTACTACTACTATACTACTACTACTACTACTACTACTACTACTACTACTACTACTACTACTATACTACTACTACTACTACTACTACTACTACTACTACTACTACTACTACTACTACTACTACTACTATACTACTACTACTAGTACTATCACTACACGACGGTTCACTTACAGCGACCTACGGTTGGTTGCTAAAACGGCCTTCAGTGACCTACGGTTAGTCGCTAAAAACTTTTAGCGACCCATAAGGATGGTCGCTGTAAGTGCCGTCGCTAAAGGCTTTAGCGACCGACATCTTTTTAGCGACCGACCGTCCGTTGCTAATATTGTATATTTAGCGACCAACCGTGGGTTGTTGTACTGTAGATTTAGCAACTAATCGTGAGTCGTTATACTATACATTTAGCAACCAACAGAAAGTTGCCCCTAGTTATAGTCGTTAATAATGATAATATACCATTAATTAGCATTCAACAACTGTTATATATACAAAAGCATCACAAATCACCAATTTTTATACACATAATCACATAGATATACAAATTTAATTAGTATTGCACAATGATAGATCCACATCACATAAACCATCAACAAGCACCACAACAAAATCATTCACAAAACCTACACATGTTATTATGTTTTGCACATATTTACAAACACTTTACAAAATCATTCACAAAAGTACCAACGCTTCAAGTGATTCACAAAAGCCTTCACAAAAGCACTCCAACTTGTATCCTCTTGTTTTAAGGCACAAGCTTGTAGGGGTTGTGATGTCGGCACTTACTTGATGTCTACAGTAAAAATGAAGTGTTAAAGATAGATCACAATGAATGCAGATATCTCTAATTTTATGACTCACTTCTCTCTTCAAAACTTGTTCATATGGCAGTTGTTGCCCCAGATCTTGATCATATGGCAGTGGTTGCCCCAGCTATAAAGTTCTGTAGCTGTTCAAATATTGTTCATGCCCATAATGAGTTCTCATGGCGCCCTGATCACCACACTCCTCTATATGCATGTTTAACCTGTCGACCAATACATCTCCATAGATCACTTCACACAAAACATAACTGAAATGAAATACTAAGCATGATCACGGCCTAGTGTTCGTTGCGTCGTGTCGCTGCGCTGCTGCATCTTCAGCGCCTCCAGGGATTGCAGCTGCCGCTCGAGCTCCTTCACGAAATCGATGGAGCCGCTGATGATGGACGCCTGATCGCTCTACACATGATTAAAATTTCTTCTTTTACATAACGAGAACACTTTAATATATGGGTTAATTAGTTGTGTGCCATTATAATTTTTCTGGTTTTGAAATATGCCATTGAACTTTTTAGGCTGGTAACCTTGCCATTAAACTTCTTTCTAGATTTGAAATATGCTATTTTATACTGTTTTAATCACCTCCACCTGTAGATATGCATATTTTTGTATTGTTCATCCTACCTCTCAATTGTGTTTTGTCGTCTGTTCGCTTCCCACCACCAGCCATAAGTAGCCGTCTGTTTGAAATATGCATTTTGATCTGATCAACATCAACCGATTATTCTCCAATCTCACATGATTGAATAATTACAGTCAGATTATCAGCAAGCACATAGAAGCTGCTACAGGAAAAAAATTGCTTGGATGCTAAAAGAAAAAAAAATATTCACTGCATCCCAAAATATAGTTCTTTCTAGCCCACTCACTCACAACTGCAAAGTGCAAACTACTGAAAGCAGAACTCACTTAAACATAGTTAGATCAACCTCCATAAAACACATAACACCATTTCCCTGCTCCACATGTTATCAGTCTGAATAGAATTAGAGTTGGCTCTTAACCATGTTTCTCATTTGTTCTAGAAACAAATATATGTTTTTAAATAAAAATGATTTGAGATACTACGACATTTTTTGCACTTGCACGTACTGGACCTGATTCAACAAAAACGGTATAAAATGGTATATTGCAAATCTAAGAAGTTTAATGGCATGGTTACCAGTCTAGAATCTTCGATGGCATATATCAAAACCAGAAAAATTATAATGGCACATAACTAATTAACCCTTAATATATAGAAATAGAATCGAAGCAACTGCTGTCCTGCTGGGGTGGTACACGAAGCCACGAAGGTGTGGTTTGACAAGAAGAAAAGTCACGGGATGGCCAAGCGGTGACAGTGCCAGTGTGCCACTATCTGAATTCTGAATATTTGAAAAAAGAACACTACGAATGCCATTGTGATCGAGGTCGTCCGAGTATTAGCGTAGGATTACGTACCCGGTGGACGTAGGAGTCCAGCATGAGCGAACGGAGCGCAGCGAGGTACTCGTTCACCTGGCGGCGGCGGTTGCGCTCGACGGCGATGTGGGTTATCTGTTGGCTGTCGGCGTTTTTGGTGCTCCTCTGCCGCCGCCGCCGCTTCATCTGCCCCTGCTGCACGCTGTTCGCTTGGGACGCCCCCCGCTGAGGTGCCACCTCCGCCGGTGGTGCATTGCCGAAAAAGCTCCCCCATCCCCGTAGAAGCGGCAGACGCGTCGGCGACGTTGAAGGTGTCGTAGATGAGTACGTCGCGGCACAAAGCTTCCAGCGTCATGTGGATCGGCGATTTGGTGGGTTGTGGTATGGCACGGAGGCCAGCAAGGAACCTACGCGCGCGACCGCCGCAACATGTATAGGAAGCAGCATCCCGACGCCCTGAGGAGATCCAGCGAGGCGAGGTTGCAGGGGCGAGCTTGACCACCAGGGGCAAAGAAAAGGGCAGCCATGGAGAAGACTGGAGCAGGGAGGGAGCTCGGTGTGGTCCGACGGAGGTGGAAGACAGCCAGTGCGCGCCACAACAGAGAAGATCGGCGAGCAGAGAGGGCGAAATCCAAGGAGGGGCGACAGCCAGAGGATGAAGGCGAGGGGAGATAGGAGACGGGCGGCTCGACGGTGTCCATGGCTCGAGGAGAGAGGTGAGGGGAGAGAGAAGAGGGAAGGGAGAGATAGAGGCGGCGGCGGCTGAGAGAGAAGCCAGGGCGCGCGGCTGCTAGGTTTAGGTAGATGGGCCCCCTAGTGGGCCTTAGGGTTAGGGAGGGTTTTTTTATTTCGAAATGCATTTTTAAATTACTCAAAAATTCATAAAAAAATTACCAAATAAATAATAAATATTTGAATAAATTATTACGAATGCAAATAAA
>NW_023366825.1:52500-70000 GCF_902167145.1 Zea mays | reverse complement strand
TACTACTACTACTACTACTACTATACTACTACTACTACTATAGTACTACTACTACTACTACTACTACTACTACTATACTACTACTACTACTATACTACTACTACTACTACTACTATACTACTACTACTACTACTACTACTACTACTACTACTATACTACTACTACTATAGAACTACTACTACTACTATACTACTACTACTACTACTACTACTATACTACTACTACTACTATTATACTACTACTACTACTATAGTACTACTACTACTACTATACTACTACTACTACTATACTACTACTACAACTACTACTACTACTATACTACTACTACTACTACTACTACTACTACTACTACTACTACTACTACTACTACTACTACTACTACTACTACTATACTACTACTACTACTACTACTACTACTACTACTACTACTACTACTACTACTACTACTACTACTACTACTACTACTACTACTACTACTACTATACTACTACTACTACTACTATACTACTACTACTACTACTACTACTACTACTACTACTACTACTACTACTACTACTACTATACTACTACTACTACTATACTACTACTACTACTACTACTACTATACTACTACTACTACTACTACTACTACTACTACTACTATACTACTACTACTACTACTATACTACTACTACTACTATACTACTACTACTACTACTACTACTACTACTACTACTACTACTACTACTACTACTACTACTACTACTACTATACTACTACTACTATACTACTACTACTACTACTATACTACTACTACTACTACACTACTACTACTACTACTATACTACTACTACTACTATACTACTACTACTACTATACTACTATACTACTACTACTACTACTACTACTACTACTACTACTATACTACTACTACTTCTATACTACTACTACTACTACTACTACTATACTACTACTACTATACTACTACTACTACTACTACTACTGCTACTACTACTACTACTACTATACTACTACTACTACTATAGTACTACTACTACTACTACTATACTACTACTACTACTACTACTACTACTACTACTACTACTACTACTACTACTACTATACTACTACTACTATACTACTACTACTACTACTATACTACTACTACTACTACTACTATACTACTACTACTACTACTACTACTACTACTACTACTACTACTACTACTACTACTACTACTACTACTACTATACTACTACTACTACTACTACTACTACTACTACTACTACTACTACTACTACTATACTACTACTACTACTATACTACTACTATAGAACTACTACTACTACTATACTACTACTACTAATACTACTACTACTACTACTACTACTATACTACTACTACTACTACTATACTACTACTACTACTACTATACTACTACTACTACTACTACTACTACTACTACTACTACTACTACTACTACTACTACTACTACTACTACTACTACTACTATAGTACTACTACTACTATACTACTACTACTACTACTACTATACTACTACTACTACTATACTACTACTATACTACTACTACTACTACTACTACTACTACTACTACTACTACTACTACTATACTACTACTACTACTACTACTACTACTACTACTACTACTATACTACTACTATACTACTACTACTACTATACTACTACTACTACTACTATACTACTACTACTACTACTACTACTACTACTACTACTACTACTACTACTACTATACTACTACTACTACTACTATACTACTACTACTACTACTACTACTACTACTATTATACTACTACTACTACTACTACTATACTACTACTACTATAGTACTACTACTACTACTATAGTACTACTACTACTACTACTACTATACTACTACTACTATACTACTACTACTACTACTACTATACTACTACTACTATACTACTACTACTACTACTATACTACTACTACTACTACTACTACTACTACTACTACTACTACTACTACTACTACTACTACTACTACTACTACTACTACTACTACTACTACTACTACTACTACTATACTACTACTACTACTACTACTACTACTATACTACTACTACTATAGAACTACTACTACTACTATACTACTACTACTACTACTACTACTATACTACTACTACTACTATACTACTACTACTACTGCTACTACTACTATTATACTACTACTACTACTACTACTACTACTACTACTACTACTAGTACTACTACTACTACTATACTACTACTACAACTACTACTACTACTATACTACTACTACTACTACTACTACTACTACTATACTACTACTACTACTACTACTATACTACTACTACTATACTACTACTACTACTACTACTACTACTACTACTACTACTACTACTACTACTACTATACTACTACTACTACTACTACTACTACTACTACTACTACTACTACTACTATACTACTACTACTATAGAACTACTACTACTACTATACTACTACTACTACTACTACTATACTACTACTACTACTACTACTATACTACTACTACTACTACTACTACTACTACTACTATACTACTACTACTACTATTATACTACTACTACTACTACTACTACTACTACTACTACTACTATAGTACTACTACTACTACTATACTACTACTACTACTATACTACTACTACAACTACTACTACTATACTACTACTACTACTACTACTACTACTACTACTACTACTACTACTACTACTACTACTACTACTATACTACTACTACTATAATACTACTACTGCTACTACTATACTACTACTACTACTACTACTACTACTACTACTACTACTACTACTACTACTACTATACTACTACTACTACTATACTACTACTACTACTACTATACTACTACTACTACTATACTACTACTACTACTACTACTATACTACTACTACTACTACTATACTACTACTACTACTACTATACTACTACTACTACTACTACTACTACTACTACTACTACTACTACTACTACTACTACTACTACTACTACTACTACTACTACTACTACTATACTACTACTACTACTACTACTACTACTACTACTACTACTACTACTATACTACTACTACTACTATACTACTACTATAGAACTACTACTACTACTATACTACTACTACTAATACTACTACTACTACTACTACTACTATACTACTACTACTACTACTATACTACTACTACTACTACTATACTACTACTACTACTACTACTACTACTACTACTACTACTACTACTACTACTATAGTACTACTACTACTATACTACTACTACTACTACTACTACTATACTACTACTACTACTATACTACTACTATACTACTACTACTACTACTACTACTACTACTACTACTACTACTACTACTACTATACTACTACTACTACTACTACTACTACTACTACTATACTACTACTATACTACTACTACTACTATACTACTACTACTACTACTATACTACTACTACTACTACTACTACTACTACTACTACTACTACTACTATACTACTACTACTACTACTATACTACTACTACTACTACTACTACTACTATTATACTACTACTACTACTACTACTATACTACTACTACTATAGTACTACTACTACTACTATAGTACTACTACTACTACTACTACTATACTACTACTACTATACTACTACTACTACTACTACTATACTACTACTACTATACTACTACTACTACTACTACTACTATACTACTACTACTACTACTACTACTACTACTACTACTACTACTACTACTACTACTACTACTACTACTACTACTACTACTACTACTACTACTACTACTATACTACTACTACTACTACTACTACTATACTACTACTACTATAGAACTACTACTACTACTATACTACTACTACTACTACTACTATACTACTACTACTACTATACTACTACTACTACTACTACTACTACTATTATACTACTACTACTACTACTACTACTACTACTACTACTAGTACTACTACTACTACTATACTACTACTACAACTACTACTACTACTATACTACTACTACTACTACTACTACTACTATACTACTACTACTACTACTACTATACTACTACTACTATACTACTACTACTACTACTACTACTACTACTACTACTACTACTACTACTACTACTATACTACTACTACTACTACTACTACTACTATACTACTACTACTATAGAACTACTACTACTACTATACTACTACTACTACTACTATACTACTACTACTACTACTACTATACTACTACTACTACTACTACTACTACTACTACTACTATACTACTACTACTACTATTATACTACTACTACTACTACTACTACTACTACTACTACTACTACTATAGTACTACTACTACTACTATACTACTACTACTACTATACTACTACTACAACTACTACTACTACTATACTACTACTACTACTACTACTACTACTACTACTACTACTACTACTACTACTACTACTACTACTACTACTACTACTACTACTACTATACTACTACTACTATAATACTACTACTGCTACTACTATACTACTACTACTACTACTACTACTACTACTACTACTACTACTACTACTACTACTACTACTATACTACTACTACTACTATACTACTACTACTACTACTATACTACTACTACTACTATACTACTACTACTACTACTACTACTACTACTACTACTACTACTACTACTACTACTACTACTACTGCTACTGCTACTACTACTACTACTACTATACTACTACTACTACTACTACTACTACTACTACTACTACTACTATACTACTACTACTATACTACTACTACTACTACTACTATACTACTACTACTACTACTATACTACTACTACTACTACTACTACTACTACTACTACTACTACTACTACTATACTACTACTACTACTACTACTACTACTACTACTACTACTACTACTACTACTACTACTACTACTACTACTACTACTACTATACTACTACTACTACTACTACTACTACTATACTACTACTACTATAGAACTACTACTACTACTATACTACTACTACTACTACTACTATACTACTACTACTACTACTACTACTACTACTATACTACTACTACTATACTACTACTACTACTATACTACTACTACTACTACTACTACTACTACTACTACTACTACTACTACTATAGTACTACTACTACTATACTACTACTACTACTACTACTATACTACTACTACTACTATACTACTACTATACTACTACTACTACTACTACTACTACTACTACTACTACTACTACTATACTACTACTACTACTACTACTACTACTACTACTACTACTACTATACTACTACTATACTACTACTACTACTACTACTACTACTATACTACTACTACTACTACTACTACTACTACTACTACTACTACTACTATACTACTACTACTACTACTATACTACTACTACTACCACTACAGGAAACGCCTAAATTTTCATGGGCCAAAAACCCACGAAAATAAGCTTAAACCGACGAAAATAGATTATTTTCGTCGGCATACCGACGAAAATAGCCGCCGAAAATATTTTAGACGAAAATAAGCAACTATTTTCATCGGCACCGACGAAAATAACATATTTTCGTCGGTTTGTCCAAGGCCGACGAAAATACAGCAGCTATTTACGTGGGCCCCTTTGGCCGACGAAAATACAAGCTATTTTCGTGGGCCTCTTTGGCCGACGAAAATAGCTGTTTTATTTTCGTCGGCCTCCGAACAGGCCGACGAAAATTAATGATACCCCCCCCAAAACAGATTTTTCTGCACCTTTTAATTCACAGCAAAATACATATAATCCACAATGACATATACAGATTTCACAAGCAATACAGATTTCACAAACCATATTCACAAGCAATACCATAATTGTTTCAAACATAGTCCATACATAGTTCATACAGTTCATACAGTTTCAATACCATAATCACATCTATAATAAAGTGTATACATAGTCCATACATAGTCTATAATCAAACTCACTCCTGCGGGCTGTGGGAGTTTTGGCCACTCCCTCCTCCGCCACCAGGAAGGTGGCCACTCCCTCCAGAACCATGGAAGCCTTGGACGTTGGCAGCACCCTCCGATCCCTGAGCATTTGACACTGAACCCTGCAATTCATCAAGCATTCAAATAAGGTTGTGTATTGCTATCCCTAATGTTTGGTCACGATTTGCATAAAATTAAACATGGAACGTCACCTGTGATCCTGCATGCATCCACGGGTACTGTTGTGCTGGCCACCCCAGAGGTGGTGGCACCCACCCCGTCGGTGGCGGTGCCATCCACGCTTGAAATGGCTGAGAGCCCGCCGGTGGCTGGAAGACCGGTGGCACCCATCCCCGGACTGGCTGCGATCCTTGGGGTGGTGGAGGCGTCCAAGTGCCTGGAGGTGCCTGCGTCCACCCAACACCGGTCCCGGGTGGCTGCGACGCTGGAGCTTGTCCTGGCCACTGTCCCCATCCTTGTGCCTGCGAGCCATTTTTGATAATAAAAAAGAGTTGCTATGGAATTGAAGTGTTCAGATAGTGTTACCTGGGGAGGGCGAAAAGCGGGCAAGTTCATATCAGGGCCGAGTCTAGTAGTCATTTCCTGCAAATGGATGCAACGTTAGAATCGCAACATTATACTTTGAATTCAATGACGACACGTGATGAGATAGACGAATTACCTGAAAATAAGAAGCCATATATTGCGTCAGCTGCCCAACCTGCTCCTGCGCTGCTCGAGCCTGCTCCTGTGCTGCTCGAGCCTGCTCCTGTGCTGCCCGAGTCTCCTCCTCCAGCTGAGCCTCTCGAGCAGACCTGGAGGAGCGAGAACTCCCTCCCGAAGACGATGCCTTCCCTTGACCTATTGTCCTGTTATAATCCACAACGCCGGTGCCAAAGGCAAACCTGCATGATACACATAGTTGAGCCATTAAGTGGACACATTCTTGTTAATGAAATCGTCGAATCAAACACAAACACCTCACCTGCCATGCTTTCTACCCCCACCACTGTGGTACAACGCTGAGACATCTAAGTCTGAATGCATCCAGTCGAAGTCAGGCCCATGGCGTTGAGTCATTTCCTCCCCATATGCATTCTGCAAAGAAAGTTAGAGTTGGAGTTAGACACAAAATATGCAATTTAATTCGTAAATACAAACTTGTTTACCATTTTCTCCCTTGCCGCCTCGCTGCATAGCACATCAGGGTTAGCCGGATCAGGGCCACGGTGACCACGCACGTAAACCTCCATAAAACTTGGAGCAACTCCACTTTCAGCTTCCTGCATGAAAAAGAAGAGTTAAACCATAGAATTTTCATAGATGTAACATACAAGTTTGATTTATATACTTACCATGCGGCGTGCGGTACCAAGGTGTCCATCGGCGCCGTACCTATGCCCCGGTCCTTCAGTGCCACGGTTGACACGGTGCTTGTTGGACTCTGCAATCCACTCAGGCGACGCCCATCTCTTTGCCAACCACCTCCAGGCTTCCATGTCCTTCACCAGCCAATCCACAACGCTCTCCAGGTACTGCTCCTCTGTGAGGTAGATCTCATTGGCCCCTAATGCTTTGCTCATTTTCTGCCCCTTTATCTTCTTGTAGTAGTAGTTAACGGCCGCGATGCGAGCATTGTACATGGCATCCTTGATGACCTTATCAGCGCACTTCCGAAAGTGTCTCTTCACACGTGCCCACTGAGCCTGATCCGCCTCGATGTCATCCGGCAATTGGAACCTCCCCTACATATCAATGGAGAAGTTAAGTTAAAGTAAGATTAGGAGAAGCAATAATGCAGTGAATTGCTTATATACGAAAGTAAACTCACCCAGAACTCGTCCCACACAGCCACCTGACAAGTCCTTGGTTTTTGTTCTGAACTTCCCCCTCCGCTACTGCTTTCCCCTGGCTGGACATAGTCCTTCAGACCCCAGTCGGCCCACTGCATAGCCGCGAACCTCTCGCCATTGAGCTCCACCATGCCAGGGTAGTAGAAGCGACAGAGGCTACCCAACACCGCGTTCACCTTGGGACGTCTGCCTGTACCGTCCCAAGTCAAGTCTTCCCATGACCTACAAACATTAATAAAACAAGTAAACCAGTGCAATCACGTTCATATTAAAAAATTAACACAACAGAAATAAGCCCCACCATTCTCCATGCGGCCGGATGAGCCTCCTCTCAGCAGGCCTCGGACCAAGCGCATTGCTCTTCTTATACCTAAGTATACAAGTAAATTAAATATGATGAAATGATTTAAAACTAATATCAATTAAACTAATATGCATAATAATACCTGAAGGATGTAGAACCATCTGACGCATCGCCCGCGCTGCCTGCCCCCATAGGGTCAACCTCCTCATCCTGCTCACCCTCCTCATCCTGCTCACCCTCCTCACCCTGCACATGAGCATCCTGCTGAGGAGTCTCCTGCTCACCCTCCTCACCCTGCACTTCGTCTAGACAGTCGAGAAGTTGCTGCTGCCTCTGTCGGCTCTGTGAGGTGCCCTGAAAAAGCCCACTGCCCGAGCTGTCCTCGCTGGCCGCGCTGCCCCCACTCCTCCTCGATCTCCTATGCTTGAACATGTTCAACTGTAGATAAATTAATGTCAAACCACAGTATATGAAACAAATAATATGAAAATTAATAATGTGGAAATTGGAATACATAGCTTAATTGATTAACTAAAAGAAACATACTAATCAAAAGTCATCCGCATCCGATGATGCTTCTTCGGCTCGTTGTTTATTCATACGCTCTTGATTTCGTTGGATCCTTACTGATCTTCTAACGACGACAGGTCGTTTGCGCTTTGACCTAGGTTCTTCAATTAAGTCGCTTGAATTGCAACAGAGATTTTCTAGTCCTTCTCCATTGGTCACATGGAATCGGTGAGCTATGTCTTGATTCGACGCCGCTTCTGGTTGAAAAACAGCATCATCGTTGTCCCTGCTCGTACTCACGTAGTCAGCACTCTCTGGAGCGACGACTTGTGGGTTGACTTTGATTGCAACCCACCAAGCCCTAAGGCTTGGGTGAGGATATGGCAGGTAGTACACTTGTTTTGCCTGATTTGCAAGGACAACATCGCTCATACTGCTCGGAATCCTAGAGCTATGCTTCACCTCGACATTACCATACTTGTCGACACGAGTCCCACTATGAGCATCAAACCAGTCGCACTCGAAAAACACGACTTTAAGTTCCTTGGGGCCATCGAAAATCAACTCTACAATGTTTTGAAGAACACCGTAATAGTCCACTACTTTGTCATCGTCAACATATGAACTTGCCAACACACCACTATTGGTGGTGGCTGCCAATGGTCGACTCTTCTCCAATTTCGCGGTTCGGAAGCGATATCCATTTACATCATAGCGAGTATAGTTCCGGACGGACACAGAGGTATGTGCCATTTGCTGCAAGTCCGGGTGCACAGAGTTTTTGGAAACCTATACAAGGAATTAGTATATGCATTATATCTTCGAAGTCCAAAATTCAAAGATTAAGTATGGACAATGAGAGAACGACAATTACTAACATAATTACGAAACCACTGCACGAAGTTTGGTCCACCTTTCAACCCATCACGTCGAAGATTTTCTAATTGGATGGCCGTAGGTTTACTAGTAGATTTCCAACATTCTTCATCAAACATGCTGGACATATTAGAAACATGGAGATTACACACTATAGAAATTATGAGATGAGAAAATGGAAGTAACTATGAGGAAAACTTACTCGAACGCCTCCTGTGTGCTGTCAATATTGCTATACATATATAGCATTAGCGTGTTCAAATCTGATCCTTCAATGTGACGTACACTCCCTTTTCCAACTGCTTTACCCGGATTCGCAAAAATTTGAAGGGTGCTTTGGGGCGATTCATTTTCGACATGAAGTCGCACTGAAGGAGCAAACACATTGTTGGCTCGAGCGAAATACCTGGTTGAGAATTGAGATATCTCCTTAAGGGCAAAAGCCTCCGCAATACACCCTTCGACTCTAGCCTTGTTGCGAACAGACGCCCTGAGCTTTTTCAACGCCCTTTCTATAGGATACATCCACCTGAATTGCACTGGTCCGCCTACCAAAGCTTCCCAAGGCAAATGCACAATTAGATGTTGCATCACATTGAAGAATCCTGGCGGGAAAACCTTTTCAAATTTATAAATAAGAATTGGAATTTCTTTCTCAAATTTCTGCATCAACCTCTTCGATACCGTCTTTGCGCATACTTCCCTATAGAAGTAACTCAGCTCTGCAAATATGCTCCAAAGCTCATCCTTAAAATAGCCTCGAAACATCACGGGCATCAGCCTCTCCATAATAATATGGTAGTCATGGCTTTTCAAACCGATCAATTTACCGGTCTTCAGATTGACTGCCCGTTTCAGATTTGCCGCATATCGATCTGGAAATTTCAGATTCTTCAACCACTTAAATATTTCTTTCCTTTCATCTGGCTTGAGGCAGTAATCAGCTCGCGGCCTACTCTCATGCCCTTTATCGCTTACTTTCAACTCGAGCATCGGTCTCTTACAAATTTCAGCCATGTCTTTTCTTGCCTTCATATTATCTTTCGTTTTATCAGTCACATCGAAACATGTGCTTATGATGCTTTCAGCAACATTACGCTCTTGGTGCATCAAGTCTATGTTGTGCGGCATGATCAAGGCTTTTGCATACGGAAGATCCCATATTGATGAAATATGGGTCCAGTTGTGGTCCTCCCCGTAGCCTTGAAACCTATCATTTTCTCCTTGCTTCAGACAAGCATGCCATGCCATTATCTGCGGTGCAGTTTGCCTCTTTGGTGGCCCATTTCTGATTTTGGCTCCACTTCTGAATGCAGTAAGCGAATTCCTGAAATCATGCTTGAATGGAGTCCAACGTCGATGAGCATCAAAGAATGACACTTTCCCACCATGCTTCAATCTGAATGCATCCGTATCATTCATACATATGGGACAGCACAACCGACCATGAACACACCATCCAGACCAATCTCCATACGCCAGCAGATCATGCACTGACCACAAATAAGCAGCGCGCATGGTAAACTCCTTTTCAGTATGGCTGTCATAAGCCTTCACACCTCTCCACAATTGTTTCAGCTCTTCAATTAAAGGGCGAACAAACATATTCAGCTTTGGCCCTGGATGCTCGGGGCCTGGGATGACTAGTGCAAGGAACATGAACTCTTCTTTATTGACCAACTCAGGAGGAAGATTATATGGCACAATGAAGACAGGCCAACACGAGTAAGGGCTTGCACTGGTATTGAAAGGTGTGAATCCGTCCGTCGATAGACCAAGCCGTACACTCCTAGGGTCGTTTGCAAATTCGGGATCAAACTCGTCAATTGCCTTCCACGCATCACCGTCCGACGGATGGACCATTATGTCTGGATCAGTGACGAGACGTACACCATTCTTTGGCCATGTCATATGCAGAGCTATTTCCTTGTTGAGGAACAACCTTGAAAGCCGAGGAATGATGGGCAACCGACGAAGTTGCTTAGCTGCGACCTTCGTAACTACCAATTCACCCTCATCATTTGTCACCTCGACATATCTAGAAGCTTCACAATGCTTACAACGGTTCAGCTTGTCATCCTCCTCAAAGAATAGCATGCAACTGTTGGGACACACGTCGATCTTCTCATATGTCATCCCAAGACCAGCCAACATCTTCTTTGCGAAGTACATATTCTTTGGCAACTTATGATTCTCCGGGAGAACCTCGCCCATTAGTTGGACGATGTCGTTGTAAGCACTGTTTGAAATGTTGTGCTTCGACTTTATCGCCATTAGTCTTGTGAGAGTCCCAAGAACTGACATCTGAGTGTGCTCGTGCAGTCTCTCTTCCCCCGCGGCGAGTAGCCGGAAGAATTCCAGAGCATCGCGTGGAAGCTGCCCCGGCTCCTCAGCGTTCATTTCAACCTCCCTACCAAGATCATGCAACATGTCGTCCATCCTATCATGATCATCATCAAGTTCCACCTCTGCGTCAACGTGTCTAATACACTCTCCATGCCAGTACCATACAAGGTAGTTCGGCATAAACCCACTTTTGCAAAGGTGTTTCTCCATTTCTTCCTTCTTCTGAGGCCACTTGTTCTCGCAACGATTGCAAGGACACTTCACTAGACGACCAGTTGCGTCTTTGAAAGCATGCTCAAGAAAAGCCTTTGTTACAACCATCCATTCATTCGAATGTGCCCCATCCTTTCTCCACCCGTCATACATCACCCTCCGATCACCGTCCATTTCAAAGGCTAATTAAACAAAAGACAAATAACATCAACGATCGTCCGTGGCTTAGGTGAACTCCCTATTAGGTAAAGGCCCTAAACCCACCCAAGAGTGTAGGCCGATGCTTGTGATTTGTGACGTGTAGCCTACGATTGCCGTGAAATTTCGGCAGCATAACCCCGCTGCTCTCCAAGCACACGCCTGAACACGGTGTGTTGGAGAACAACTGGGTTACACAACCGAAATTCCCCGTCAATCGTAAGGCACATGTCACAAATCACAAGCATCGGCCTACACTCTCAGGCTGTCCAAAATACGTGGACAATTCCGGAACGGCAAACCTCACAAGCCAGTGTGACGTTCGCCGTTCACGAACGGGTGACACATACGGTTCGCTACGGTTAACGATTAAAACTGAGAATAATGTATACCTGAGAAATTACGAAAACAATGTATACTTGAGAATAATGTACGAGTCTAGCTAACGGTGGAGAAGATCTAGTCGGAAGAACACCTATGTACAAAAAATATTATTGTCAATAAAAAATTCGGCAGCACCTCCCCTATAAAGTGATGTTTCTAAAACCTGCAAATAAACAACAACATGATGGTTGCCAACACAGAAAACTACACGATAGCTACATAATAAACAATATGCTGACCAGTATATGCTAAACAATATTTTCATCCACACTAATTCCGAAAAGCCATGATAGAGCATGTAACTAGTTAGCCTAATCAGAAAACACTAGCTACCTGTGAAAGCCGGATGTAGAACAATTATCAAGATTTGGGTGCTCCAGAACACCAAGGAACTGTACTTCTGCCAGCCACTGCTTATGTCCCTGTCACAGTAATAATGAAGAAATAAGGAAACAGGTAGGGAACGCAGTTTTCCTGATAGTCTAGGAACACTTGGACTATGGCATTAAGCACTTCTAATATTGTATTTGAGCACATTTCTTCCAGACAAGAACAGCTAATCTACATTCTGATATGTCAATTAGTGCAGGGAGATAATATAGATAGCACGAGGCATCGAATTGGAACTAACACAGGTGGAATCAGCTTCCTGATGAAAAAAAAACATATATCTTAAGCACCTAAAACGGCATCATCACTTAATTCACTGTACTGTATAAATCCAAGAATACACTTTTTTATTACTGAAAAACATCCCGATGCGCAGCGGAAGAAAGCAACAAAACAAATTCGCTATTTGGATTTGTTGTGCTTGTCGGCGCAATGACGAGAAGGGGATCTTCAAAGGCAGGTCCAAGAAGAGGGACCTCTTGATCTCCGTGGGATGCTACAACCATCTCTGTTGGGGGGTTGGGTCAATTGCTTACCCGTTTGGGTACTCTCGATGACACGCCCTGAAGAAGCACTGGTTCGCCGTTCTGTACAGTGATCTAGAAAGAGGATACTGCTTCAAGTGTAACGCTGAGGTGCTAATGTTGGTGCTAATGTTGGGCAAACATGGTGTTCATTGGTTATGAGAAAGGTACTAAAGGTTACAGGGTGTATGATCCAGTAGCCAAGAAGCTTCATATATCAAGAGATGTGATATTCGAAGAGGCAAAAGCTTGGGACTGGATTGGTACAGATCAGCCGAGTCCATCAACATCTGTAATTGATGTGGAGCATTACAGTATTGCAGGACCAGGAACAGCAACCGAAAGTGCAGAGAATGGGACAGAAGAAACAACAGCAGCCGATGATTCAGATCCACAGTCACCCAATCAAAGTCAATGGCAGATAGACACTGGTTATAGTGCTGGTTCAAATCAGAATACACCACAAGGAAGTCCAACTGAGCAGGGAGTGGTGTTTGCCACACCGCCCACAGATGCAGCAAGTGGAGAGCTGAGGTTCAGAACTCTAGAAAGTGTATATGACGACACTGATGAAGTCACTGATTTTCAGTATAGCGGTCTGTGCTATCTTGCTGCAGAGGAGCCTAGAAGTGTAGATGAAGCATTAGAAGAAAAGTGTTGGAGGGAAGCCATGGTCACTGAAATGAATTCAATTCAGGATAATAAGACTTGGGAGCTTGCAGTATTACCACCTGGACACCGAGCTATAGGGCTGAAATGGGTTTTCAAAGTAAAAAGAGACCCTGATGGAAAGATAAATAAGCACAAAGCTAGGTTGGTTGCTAAGGGGTATGCTCAGCGTGAGGGGGTGGATTTTGATGAAGTATATGCCCCAGTGGCAAGGATTGAAACTGTAAGGTTGCTGATCGCTTTAGCTGCACAGAACGGGTGGAAAGTGCATCACATGGATGTTAAATCAGCTTTTCTGAATGGTGATCTGATTGAGGACGTGTATGTACATCAACCTCCTGGTTTTGTTGTCAAGAATGGCGATGGGAAGGTACTCAAACTGAAGAAAGCCCTTTATGGGCTGCGTCAGGCTCCTAGAGCATGGAATGCTCGACTTGATAAGGAATTGTTGAAGCTTGGTTTTATCAGAAATCCATTAGAGCATGCTGTGTACAGAAGGACTCATGGTACAGACTTGCTGCTGATTGGGGTATATGTCGATGATCTGATAATTACCGGATCAAGCAATGGAGCCATTGAAGCTTTCAAAAGGGAAATGAAGAACAGCTTCAGTATGAGTGACCTAGGACTGCTAAGTTACTACTTGGGTATTCAGGTGGAACAAAAGAATGGGGTGACTACATTATGTCAGAGTTCATATGCTCTGAAAATACTTGAGCAGGCAGGGATGAAAGGCTGTAATGCTTGCTGTGTTCCAATGGAGAATAGGCTGAAATTAAGCAAGAAAGATGATTCGCCACCTGTTGACAAGACAAAGTATAGGAGCATTATTGGGAGCCTGAGGTACCTAGTGAATACAAGGCCAGATATTGCCTTTGCTGTTGGGATTGTCAGCAGGTTCATGGAAGATCCGAGAGCAAAGCACTGGGCAGCAGTCAAACAAATTCTGAGATACTTGGCAGGGACAGTGAACTATGGGTGTGTGTATAAGCAGCTGGGCACAACTGAAACCAAGCTTCTGGGTTACAGCGACAGTGACTTAGCAGGTGATGTCGATGACAGAAAAAGCACAAGTGGTTCAGTGTTCTTGCTGGGTAACAGCCTGGTAACTTGGGTGTCGCAGAAACAAAGAGTTGTGGCACTCTCATCGTGCGAGGCTGAATATGTTGCCAGTGCAAATGCAGCATGCCAAGGTATTTGGCTGAGCAGGCTACTTGGTGAATTGTTGGGGATTCAAGCACCAAAGGTAAGGCTGTTGGTTGACAACAAATCGGCAATTGCTTTAAGCAAGAACCCAGTACACCATGACAGGAGTAAGCATATCGACACCAAATATCATTTTGTCAGAGATTGTGTTGAGAAGGGAGAAGTTGATATTGAACATGTGAGCACAGGTAAACAGCTTGCAGATATACTGACGAAGGCACTTGGGCGTGTCAGGTTCGTCGAACTACGCCAGCAGCTAGGAGTAATTGAGGTGCAGTGAGATTAGGGGGTGAAATGTTAACCAAATCTCATGCATAGTTATCTGGTCATTATGTAATTAGGAGTCTGCATTTAGATGCATGTTTATGTTCCTAAGAAATAGCTGCATGAGTCGAGCGGTTGAGAGGCCAGAGCAGCGCTGCGTTCGTTGTGCGGTCAGAGAGATTACCGCCACGCCTGCACGAAAATCGCTCCCGCGCGTTAGGCGGGCACGTCGCAGCGTGAACATGCGTGGCGGGGGGAATCCGAGGTCTCAGACCTGTAATCGCTAGATTAAATAATGGAGTCGTGAACCGAGTCAGCTGCAACGTTTGGCAGCCCCATATTCTTCGCTCGTTCAGTTCAGAGAGTGAGTGGGCAACGTCGTGTTCAACGCGAGCGCGAGCACCGCGGACGTTGCGAGATCGTCGTCGGCACAGCCACTCCGGCGGCCGGCGCCAACATATACCATCATATAATTATAAATCGATTGAAGGTACGCACGTACTACAGAGATATAGATAGATTCAATACAGACACGACACGTACCAGGCGCCGTCGAAGTCGAAAGAGCCGGGGCGGCGGATGGGGACGAAGCCGAGCACGTCCGTGTAGAAGCGCAGCGACGCCTCCACCGACCGGCACACGATGCTGATGTGGTTCAGCGACGCCAGCGGTGGAGGGGAGGGCGCGCGGCGGGCGCGCAGCGGCGAGGGCGCGGCGCGGTGGCGGCGCGGCGGGGGCGCAGCGGCGAGGGCGCGAGGCGGGCGCGCGGCGCGGTGGAGGGGAGGGCGCGCGGCGGGCGCGCAGCGGCGAGGGCGCGGCGCGGTGGCGGCGCGGCGGGGGCGCAGCGGCGAGGGCGCGAGGCGGGCGCGCGGCGCGGTGGACGGGCGCGTGAGGCAGAGTGCGGCGGCGAGAGATTAGACGATCGAGAGAGAAGGTGTGGTGAGGCTGGGATTCAAGATTAACGGCATCTATTTTCGTCGGCCTCACTGCGGCCGACGAAAATAAAGGACTTATTTTCGTCGGCCGGGCTGGGACCGACGAAAATAGACAGCATTTTCGTCGGTGTGGAGACCGACGAAAATAACTTTCGTATTTTCGTCGGCCTGCCGACGAAAATATAGCCTGGCCCACGAAAATAGGCCATATTTTCGTGGGTCACTAGGGCTGACGAAAATAACGTTGTATTTTCGTGGGCCGACCGACGAAAATAGCCCGGCCCACGAAAATTTATGCGTTTCCTGTAGTGTACTACTACTACTATTATACTACTACTACTACTACTACTATACTACTACTACTATAGTACTACTACTACTACTATAGTACTACTACTACTACTACAACTACTACTATACTACTACTACTACTATAGTACTATACTACTACTACTACTATACTACTACTACTACTACTACTATACTACTACTACTACTACTACTACTACTACTACTACTATACTACTACTACTACTACTACTACTATACTACTACTACTATAGAACTACTACTACTACTATACTACTACTACTACTACTACTATACTACTACTACTACTACTATACTACTACTACTACTACTACTATTATACTACTACTACTACTACTACTACTACTACCACTACTACTACTACTACTACTACTACTACTACTACTACTACTACTACTACTACTACTACT
>NW_023366825.1:20000-47500 GCF_902167145.1 Zea mays | reverse complement strand
ACTATACTACTACTACTACTATACTACTACTACTACTACTATACTACTACTACTACTACTACTATACTACTACTACTACTACTACTATACTACTACTACTATAGAACTACTACTACTACTACTATACTACTACTACTATACTACTACTACTACTACTACTATTATACTACTACTACTACTACTACTACTACTACTACTACTACTACTACTACTACTACTACTACTACTACTATAGTACTACTACTACTACTATACTACTACTACTATACTACTACTACAACTACTACTACTACTATACTACTACTACTACTACTACTACTACTACTACTACTACTACTATACTACTACTACTACTACTACTACTACTACTACTACTACTACTACTACTACTACTACTATACTACTACTACTATACTACTACTACTACTACTACTACTACTACTACTATACTACTACTACTACTACTACTACTATACTACTACTACTACTACTACTACTACTACTACTACTACTACTACTATACTACTACTACTACTACTATACTACTACTACTACTACTACTACTACTACTACTACTACTACTACTACTACTATACTACTACTACTACTACTACTACTACTATACTACTACTACTACTACTACTACTACTACTACTACTACTACTACTACTACTACTACTACTACTACTACTACTACTACTACTATACTACTACTACTACTACTACTAATACTACTACTACTACTACTACTACTACTACTACTACTACTACTACTACTACTACTACTACTACTACTACTACTACTATACTACTACTACTACTATACTACTACTACTACTACTACTACTACTACTACTACTACTACTACTACTACTACTACTACTACTACTACTACTACTACTACTACTACTACTACTACTATACTACTACTACTACTACTACTACTACTACTATACTACTACTACTACTATACTACTACTACTACTACTACTACTACTACTACTACTACTACTACTACTACTACTAGTACTATACTACTACTACTACTACTACTACTACTACTACTACTACTACTACTACTACTACTACTACTACTACTATAGTACTACTACTATACTACTACTACTACTACTACTACTACTATACTACTACTACTACTATACTACTACTACTACTACTACTACTACTACTACTACTACTACTACTACTATACTACTACTACTATACTACTACTACTACTACTACTACTATACTACTACTACTACTACTACTACTACTACTACTATTACTACTACTATACTACTACTACTATAATACTACTACTGCTACTACTATACTACTACTACTACTACTACTACTACTACTACTACTACTACTACTACTACTACTACTATACTACTACTACTACTATAGTACTACTACTACTACTACTACTATACTACTACTACTACTATACTACTACTACTACTACTACTACTACTACTACTACTACTACTACTATACTACTACTACTACTACTACTACTATACTACTACTACTATAGAACTACTACTACTACTACTATACTACTACTACTACTACTACTATACTACTACTACTACTACTACTATACTACTACTACTACTACTACTATTATACTACTACTACTACTACTACTACTATAGTACTACTACTACTACTATACTACTACTACTACTACTATACTACTACTACTACTACTACTACTACTACTACTACTACTACTACTACTACTACTACTACTACTACTACTACTACTACTACTACTACTACTACTACTACTACTACTACTATACTACTACTACTACTACTACTACTACTACTACTACTACTACTACTACTACTACTACTACTATACTACTATACTACTACTACTACTACTACTACTACTATACTACTACTACTACTACTATACTACTACTACTACTACTACTACTACTACTACTACTACTACTACTACTACTACTACTACTACTACTACTACTACTACTACTACTATACTACTACTACTACTACTATACTACTACTACTACTACTTCTACTACTATTATACTACTACTACTACTACTACTACTACTACTACTACTACTATACTACTACTACTATACTACTACTACTACTACTATACTACTACTACTACTATACTACTACTACTACTATACTACTACTACTACTATACTACTACTACTACTACTACTACTACTACTACTACTACTACTACTACTACTACTATACTACTACTACTATAGAACTACTACTACTACTATACTACTACTACTACTACTACTATACTACTACTACTACTACTATACTACTACTACTACTACTACTACTATTATACTACTACTACTACTACTACTACTACTACTACTACTATAGTACTACTACTATACTACTACTACTACTACTACTACTACTACTATACTACTACTACAACAACTACTACTACTACTACTACTACTACTACTACTACTACTACTATACTACTACTACTACTACTACTACTACTACTATAGTACTACTACTACTACTATACTACTACTACTATACTACTACTACAACTACTACTACTACTATACTACTACTACTACTACTACTACTACTACTACTACTACTATACTACTACTACTACTACTACTACTACTACTACTACTACTACTACTACTACTACTACTACTACTACTACTACTACTACTACTATACTACTACTACTATACTACTACTACTACTACTACTACTACTACTACTACTACTACTACTATACTACTACTACTACTACTACTACTATACTACTACTACTACTACTACTACTACTACTACTACTACTACTATACTACTACTACTACTACTATACTACTACTACTACTACTACTACTACTACTACTACTACTACTACTACTACTACTACTACTACTACTACTACTACTACTATACTACTACTACTACTACTACTACTATACTACTACTACTACTACTACTACTACTACTACTACTACTACTACTACTACTACTACTACTACTACTACTACTACTACTACTACTATACTACTACTACTACTACTACTACTACTACTACTACTACTACTACTACTACTACTACTACTACTACTACTACTACTACTACTACTACTACTACTACTACTACTACTACTACTACTACTACTATACTACTACTACTACTACTACTACTACTACTACTACTACTACTACTATACTACTACTACTACTATACTACTACTACTACTACTACTACTACTACTACTAGTACTATACTACTACTACTACTACTACTACTACTACTACTACTACTACTACTACTACTACTACTACTACTGTAGTACTACTACTATACTACTACTACTACTACTACTACTATACTACTACTACTACTATACTACTACTACTACTACTACTACTACTACTACTACTACTACTACTACTACTATACTACTACTACTACTACTACTACTATACTACTACTACTATACTACTACTACTACTACTACTACTATACTACTACTACTACTACTACTACTACTACTACTACTACTACTATTACTACTACTATACTACTACTACTATAATACTACTACTGCTACTACTATACTAATACTACTACTACTACTACTACTACTACTACTACTACTACTACTACTATACTACTACTACTACTATAGTACTACTACTACTACTACTATACTACTACTACTATACTACTACTACTACTACTACTACTACTATACTACTACTACTACTACTACTACTACTACTACTACTACTACTACTACTATACTACTACTACTATAGAACTACTACTACTACTATACTACTACTACTACTACTACTACTATACTACTACTACTACTACTATACTACTACTACTACTACTACTACTACTATTATACTACTACTACTACTACTACTACTACTACTACTACTACTACTACTACTACTACTACTACTATACTACTACTACTATAGAACTACTACTACTACTATACTACTACTACTACTACTACTATACTACTACTACTACTACTATACTACTACTACTACTACTACTACTACTATTATACTACTACTACTACTACTACTACTACTATAGTACTACTACTACTACTATACTACTACTACTACTACTATACTACTACTACTACTATACTACTACTACTACTACTACTACTACTACTACTACTACTACTACTACTACTACTACTACTACTACTACTACTACTATACTACTACTACTACTACTACTACTACTACTACTACTACTATACTACTATACTACTACTACTACTACTACTACTATACTACTACTACTACTACTACTATACTACTACTACTACTACTACTACTACTACTACTACTACTACTACTACTACTACTACTACTATACTACTACTACTACTACTATACTACTACTACTACTACTTCTACTACTATTATACTACTACTACTACTACTACTACTACTACTACTATACTACTACTACTATAGTACTACTACTACTACTATACTACTACTACTACTACTATACTACTACTACTACTATACTACTACTACTATACTACTACTACTACTATACTACTACTACTACTACTATACTACTACTACTACTACTACTACTACTACTACTACTACTACTACTACTACTACTATACTACTACTACTACTACTACTACTACTACTACTACTACTATACTACTACTACTATAGAACTACTACTACTACTATACTACTACTACTACTACTATACTACTACTACTACTACTACTATACTACTACTACTACTACTACTACTATTATACTACTACTACTACTACTACTACTACTACTACTATAGTACTACTACTACTACTACTACTACTACTACTATACTACTACTACAACTACTACTACTACTACTACTACTACTACTACTACTACTACTACTACTATACTACTACTACTACTACTACTACTACTACTACTACTACTACTACTACTACTACTACTACTACTACTACTATACTACTACTACTATACTACTACTACTACTACTACTACTACTACTACTATACTACTACTACTACTACTACTATACTACTACTACTACTACTACTATACTACTACTACTACTACTACTACTACTACTATACTACTACTACTACTACTACTACTACTACTACTACTACTACTACTACTACTACTACTACTACTACTACTACTACTACTACTACTACTACTACTACTACTACTACTACTATACTACTACTACTACTACTACTACTACTACTATACTACTACTACTACTACTACTACTACTACTACTACTACTACTACTACTACTACTACTACTACTACTACTATACTACTACTACTACTACTACTACTACTACTACTACTACTACTACTACTACTACTACTACTACTACTACTACTACTACTACTACTACTACTACTACTATACTACTACTACTACTACTACTATACTACTACTACTACTACTACTACTACTACTACTACTACTACTACTACTACTACTACTACTACTACTACTACTATACTACTACTACTACTACTACTACTACTATACTACTACTACTACTATACTACTACTACTACTACTACTACTACTACTACTACTATACTACTACTACTACTACTACTACTACTACTACTACTACTACTACTACTACTACTACTACTACTACTATAGTACTACTACTATACTACTACTACTACTACTATACTACTACTACTACTATACTACTACTACTACTACTACTACTACTACTACTACTACTACTACTACTACTACTACTACTACTACTATACTACTACTACTACTACTACTATACTACTACTACTACTATACTACTACTACTACTACTACTATACTACTACTACTACTACTACTACTACTACTACTACTACTACTACTACTACTACTATACTACTACTACTATAATACTACTACTGGTACTACTATACTACTACTACTACTACTACTACTACTACTACTACTACTACTATACTACTACTACTACTATAGTACTACTACTACTACTACTATACTACTACTACTACTATACTACTACTACTACTACTACTACTACTACTACTACTACTACTACTACTACTGTTGGGGGCCTTCGTCCTCCGAAGGTCCTCAAAAACATGATTTGACAATGTTTTCCAAGTGGATTATGTGAACAGGTACCTTCGGACTCAGAATTACGAACATGAAGTGCGGTCAGGACGAAGCCTGAACCAGACGAAGGACGGGCTGATTACCAAGCTCCACGAAGAATGGTGCACAGCCGAAGCTGTGCGCAGGGAAGCTTCGTCGCGATAGCAGAGAGGGGAACCGACTTAAAGATGAAAAGACTACGTGGACCTTGTCAGGTTTCCATAAGTCATTGACAAATGTAATGGACATAAATGTAATTTTACGTGGGCTGCGTCCCGCGTCTATAAATAGATGAACAGTACTCCCGTACTGTTCAGGCTGACTTGGCATTTGCTTTTGCGTCACGCTTATACTTTTTATCTTCTCTCAGGACCGAAGGTACATTTGTAATTTGAAATCATTTCTATTTTTCCATGTTAATAAAATAGAAATGATTCTATGATGATGCTTATATTATATTTCATGCTTTATATGAATCCTTCGTCATTACTTGTTATGTTTACGAAGGTATGTCTCTTATGACCTTCGTCCGAAACTCATTATTTCCCGAAGGGACATAATGCTTCGAAGGACGAAGGACTTTAACACTTAACACTTTTTATGTTGCCTTGTTCTTAATTCCTAGCATTTGAGAACAAGTCCCCAACATTGGCGCCCACCTCCGGTGAACTCACTTCCACTTCGAGTTTTTTGAACACCTTCGGAAGCTATAGACCCTCGCTATGGCACCGAAGAAAGCTTCAGCGACTGGGGCTGCAGCACTGCAACCGCTGGACCCCAACCAGGAGACCGTCTCTCTCCGGGAGGCCCGAAACCAGAAGAGGAAGGCTGTCAGCCCGACGATTCAGGAGGATGAACTAGACCAAGAGATCAGGGACATGGAGATGCTACATCAACAGGTGCAGAGGAAGAAGGAGAAGATGGCCAGGCTAGCTGAGCTGCAGAGGCAGATAGACGAAGCTTCTGAAGAAGTCCGTCATCTTACCCACGATGAGCAGAACCGAAGGCCTCAACAAAAAGACCTTCATCAGGAGGGCTTCTTCAATGAAGATGACTGGTATGATAATTTTCATCATGGAAATTTTGTTTTCGACGATGCTTCTCCTCTGTCCGCTGAGCTGCAGGCTACACCTTGGCCTTCGTCCTATAAGCCACCCCAGCTTCCCATGTTCGATGGCCATTCGGACCCGAAGCAGTTCTTGATGAGTTACGAAGCAACAGTGTCTTCGTATGGTGGCAATGCTGCAGTAATGGCAAAGTCTTTCGTTATGGCCGTCAGGAGTGTTGCTCAGACCTGGTATTCCTCCCTTCGGCCAGGAACGATCACTTCATGGCAGAAGCTGAAGGATATGTTATTGACCAGCTTTCAAGGATTTCAGACGAAGCCGGTCACTGCTCAAGCCTTGTTCCAGTGCACTCAGGATCATGAAGAATACCTTCAGGCGTATGTCAGAAGGTTCTTGCGTTTGAGGGCGCAGGCACCAACGGTGCCCAATGAAATTGTCACCGAAGCCATGATCAAGGGGCTTCGTCCTGGACCTGCTGCTCAATACTTTGCTAGGAAGCCTCCTCAGACCCTGGAGAAGCTGCTCCAAAAGATGGACGAGTACATTCGTGCTGACAATGACTTTCGCCAAAGAAGGGAGGAGGCCTTCAGATTTTCCGAAATGACCAGGGGCTTCGGAGGAAGATCCTATCCGAGGCATGTCAGGTCCATCCACAACTCCACTCAGAATGATGATAAGGGGAGTCAGCAGAACAGACCGCAGTGCTCCTCACAGGCTTCGGGGCAACAGCAAAGCTCCTTCCGACCACCAGCTCCAAGAGGCAGAGGCGCCAGGGGCTTCGGCGGAAGATTCGGGGATCAACCCAGAAGAATATTTTGCTTATTCTGTGGTGAAAACAAAGGTCATACTACCAGGATGTGTCATGTTACCATTCAGAAGCAAAAAGAGATAGCCGAAGCTGCCGCGCAACAGGCTCAGCCGAAGCAGGTCATGCACACTGCTTCGTATCATTCGCCCTACATCCCAGAATATGTGGGCAACCATCCTGCACTCTCTGCTGCTTCGGCAAGTCAGCCTTCAGCTTCCTGGCAACAGCCCCCGCCTCCACCTCCGTTGCAACAAGGCCAGCAGCCAGAAGGGAGCCAATATGCTCCACATCAAAGGGACTTCAGAGAACAGTCCGAAGCTCGCACGGTCAACAGCACCGTGCCAGAGTCAAAACACATCTATTGACAAATATCCTACCTTAATAGCAATCTTTTTCATTCAGTTTTATTTTTTGTAATAAAGGACATTGTTTAGGTTTCATGTAATTAGTTTCGTTGATTCCTACAAGAAAAATATGTTTTCTTCACAGGTTTGTGATAATAAAAAGGACCTTCGGACTATCGAAAATCCTTCGAAGCAACAAAAAGTCGTTCTAAGGAACGCAGAGTAAGTCTGACGAAGTCACAAAAAGTCGTTCCGAAGGGAGCGCAGTGTAAGTTTTCTGCTCCAAAGTCGTTCCAAAAGGAATGCAGAGCATACAGCGAAAAGTCAACGCTGATACCGCCTAAGTAAAAGGCGAAGAAGCTCCAAAGACGTTCCTAAGGGAATGCAGAGCTTATACCGCCTAAGTAAAAGGCGAAGAAGTTCCAAAGACGTTCCTAAGGGGATGCAGAACTTACAGCGAAAAATAAACGCTGATTCCGCTGAAGTAAAAGGCGAAGAAGCTCCTAAGGGAGGCTTATAATGAAAAAGTCAGTATTGATACAAAAGATTGTGCCCCATTGCAGGAATGTGCGTATCTTCGGCACAAAATATCATTTTGCATAACATAACATCATCACATCATTTTGCATAGCATAATCATCATACATCATGCTGCATGTGGCACAAGAAGGGGGCATGTTATCGATCTTCGGAAAATGCTTTGAAAAAGGGCAAATCATGCCAAGTTACAGGGAGAAACAATATTGATTTTCGAGGTATAGCTTCGGAGATTATTTTTACGAAGCTTGGATATTTCTTATCAGAACACTATGGATATTGTCGTGATAAATGATAAATTCTTCTTCACGAAGCATGAAAAGAAGGGAAGGTGTTTTTTCGTCGAAGACTCAAAATGGTACGTGTTTAAAGTTTCATGCATCGTAAAGAATTGAATCATAAAACAAGTATATTACATACAGGATTACAGAATATTACACAAATCATATATCAAATGTTTTTTGCAATAGCACTTAGTCTTCTCTAAGTACTATCTCTGCAGCTTCGTTCAGCAGTCGATCGACAACCTGATCCATGATAGCTTCGGCCATCTTTTTAATTTCGTCGTCATCTTTAGGCTGAGGGCCCGAAGATGCTTTAGTAGGATCTGAGTGAGGACGGGATACTATTACATCATTATTACAGATCGCGAATGAACTATAAAATTAAAAGTTATAATGCAATGAAAACTATTCGCTAGTACCTATTTGCCCTTCGGGCTCTGCGTTTTTCTCAGCAGCCTCGGCTACTTTTCTAGCCTCATGAATCCCTTTCTCGCTTTTCTGAATGATTTCTTGGGCCATTTTTCTACCACCGTTGTCCCAGATGTCGGTGAAAAATTTTCCCCCAACCGCGCTAGCTTCGGCTGAAGGATCTTTTATATCTTCAGTGGACAAGGTGGCTTCGGACTGCGATAAAATCTTTACATGTTCACATCCTTTCCCCTCCAAAATAGTGGCAATCCCTCTGGCACCAGAAAAAGCGCAGATGTCACCGCGGCTACTCAGGATTTCCTCGAAGGCCTCCGCCTCATGATTAATCCATTCCAGGGGACCTTCGGGGTTACCTCTTATAAAGTTTTCTTCTTGCGAAAATGCGCCAACGCTGGCGAAGCTAGTTTTTATTTTCTTGACACACTCTATAGATTTGTCGAAGCATTTCTTCTTGGCTGACCGAAGCTCTTTAACAGTTTCTTCTAAATGATTTGCCCATTGGTCGCTGAGTTCTCGCCTTGTTTCTTCAAGTATGCATTCCTCTTTAGCTCTGGCTAATTGTTTACGAAGGTTTTCAATTTCACACTTCTGAGCTTCGGCCTGACCTTTGAAAATAGCTTCGTCTTCTTTTATTTTATTTATTAAGGAATGCAATATTTTGTCTTTTTCGAGACCTTCGTTCCTCAGTTCAATTACTTCGGAACGAAGGTTGCTCAGGGCCATAGTACATCCTTCGTCCTCAGCATCTTTCTGTGCTCTGAGGGCATTGCTGAGTATCAGGCCCTGCAGACAGGAATATGTCTGTGTTAATAGTTTTAAACAAACGAAAAATTTTGAATTCAACAAAAATATAAGAATTCCATTTGTCGCACCTTTAAACTGTTGTAAGCTAGGCTGTCAGCCAGATCGTTCTTTGACAGCACCGAAAGTCCGTCTTCTAAAGTTGGAAATCCGAAGCTTCTGCTCATCTCCCGACAGACAGAAATTTCCTTGCTGTCGGGGAGGCAATACAAGAAATCTTCTTCTCCACTGCCATTAAATATCAACGCCCCCTTTGGATATTTCAACTTTTGGGCATAGTGTTGGGCCTCTTGTTCTTCTTTTTCTGTTAATTTTTTCCCCGAAGCATGACGAAAAATATAATCACGAATTTTGGATGCTTCGGGGGTAACAACACCAGTTCCTTCAGCAAAAGTTGGCTTTGTTATTTTTTCTGCCTCACTTTCCAAGGTCTTTGCCTTTGAGGGCTCTGAGGGCCCAGCTTCGGCTTCAGTATCTTGCTCTGGAGCTTTAGAACCCGAAGCTTCGACTGTTGTTTCAGGAGTGACGGCAGCCTTCTTCGGAGGGGTGCTTGAAGATTTGATCGTTTCCAGCACATCTAGCACATTAGCCATTCTCCTTCTTTTCGGAGTCACTGCTGGCACTTTTTGATTACTTACTGTTTCAATGTTTGCCACAGGACTCAAAACTTCTGATGTTTTGGAGTCCTCGGTTGCTTCCTTTACCTCTTCCATTTTTTCTGTGAATGGCGCTTCGGCCTTCTCTTTCGTTTCTGATAACAAAATTTTTGATTGCTCCAATTTTGTCTTCGTTGGTATTTCGGCTGTTTCTGTGACTTCTGGCAGCAAAGTTGGCTCGGCTGGTTTTTCAGCTTCGGTGGCCGAAGAAGTCTCTCCGGTAAACTCAGGCACCGAAGCTGGTTCAATATAACGCGGTCGATAAGTAAGAACCTTTATCTTCTTCCTTTTCGGTTCTGGCTCGCTAGGAGCAGCTGCAGTTTCTTCTTTTGCAGAGGTTGTATTTTTTCTCTTCTGCCTTCGAATGGGGTAGCAATAGTCAGGGTAGACAAACCCGATGGCATCAAATACCCGATTCAGCCTTTTCTTTTTTCGGCCTCCGAAGGCTGCTGACATTGCAGTATCTTCGGCCTTCGAGTATGTCCCAAGCAGCTCATCACTTAAATTGTCAATGCTTTTCAACCACTCATCGTCTGGCTCAATAAATTTATCTTCAAATTTAAAAGTGTACTTAAACCTGACGAGTCCACCTTCGTCGGCCTTTTTAACGATTTCTTGTGGCATTTCCCATTTCTCCGCAAGCGGCCACACCCTGAAGGCAATATGCTCTTGTACTAAGTCCCTTGTTCCTATAAAAGAGCAGACAACGCCGAAGGCTCTTTGGCACTCTTCGGCGGCTTCGTTCATTTCAACCTTCGGCCTCCGTAGGCCGAAGCTTTGCCAAATAGGACGCATAATTATACCTTTGATGTCTTCTCGTGCTGATAAGTCATTCTTCACATAAAACCATTCTGTCATCCAATCCCCGGGCCATCTCTTCCGAAAGGTTGGTACGGGACAGCTTGCCCCGGACCGAGAGACGAAGCTGTAGCAGCCAAAGTTGTTATGGTACTGTTCTTTGCCCCAAGGTTTTGTTTCATATAATAATTCATGAACATTACAGAAGCTTCTTGCGTCAGGCTTCAGACCTTGGCTTCTCGTGGCCCACACGAAGATATTTAGCCTTATAATAGCCTCTGGAGTAAGTTGATGAAGATAGACTTCGAAGATTTTCAACACCTCCACGACGAAGCTGCTCAAGGGGAATCGCAATCCGGCTTTCAAAAAGCTTCGGTACACCACAACTTCATTTTCTTCAGGGTGTGGACAAGTCTTTTCCCCTTCGTCCGCCCTCACAATGGACAGATCCCGGAAATACCTTCCTCTCATATTAACAAGATGATTCTCTTTGATAGTTGATTTACCATAAACTGAATGGCTTGGTCGCCAGGGGCGATCTTCGGAGTCTTCGCCACCGCTGTCCACATCATAACTTTCACTGTCACCAGTATCTTCAGACAGCCCTTCCAGAATTTCCCTGGTGATCTTTTCTGTGTTGGTCTTCGACATTGCTATAAGAAACCCTAAGTTCTTCTCTTCATCAAGACTCAGCTTCATTTCAGCAGCAGCCTTCTTAGCAGCTTCAGACATCTTCGGAAACACTAAAAAACTGTTTTCAAAGCCGAAGCTTCAAAGCTAAAAGCTTAGCAGATCACAGTGCACAAGAGCTAAAAAATGAGTGAGCAAGAGTGGTTGGCCAGAAAGCGTGCAAAATAAGTTTGCGGTATGGCCGTATTTATACGCTTGATGCGTTGAAAGTTGAAAGACCCCACTTGTCATTGAATGTTGCTATTCTAGCAAAGGGAAGGTGTTTTTTCGGACCTTCGGCATAAAGCCTTCGTTCATATCGCAATCTGAATTTATTATTTCAAACAAATTAATATTGCGAGGGGCTACTGTTGGGGGCCTTCGTCCTCCGAAGGTCCTCAAAAACATGATTTGACAATGTTTTCCAAGTGGATTATGTGAACAGGTACCTTCGGACTCAGAATTACGAACATGAAGTGCGGTCAGGACGAAGCCTGAACCAGACGAAGGACGGGCTGATTACCAAGCTCCACGAAGAATGGTGCACAGCCGAAGCTGTGCGCAGGGAAGCTTCGTCGCGATAGCAGAGAGGGGAACCGACTTAAAGATGAAAAGACTACGTGGACCTTGTCAGGTTTCCATAAGTCATTGACAAATGTAATGGACATAAATGTAATTTTACGTGGGCTGCGTCCCGCGTCTATAAATAGATGAACAGTACTCCCGTACTGTTCAGGCTGACTTGGCATTTGCTTTTGCGTCACGCTTGTACTTTTTATCTTCTCTCAGGACCGAAGGTACATTTGTAATTTGAAATCATAATGCGTCTACGAAGGTATGTCTCTTATGACCTTCGTCCGAAACTCATTATTTCCCGAAGGGACATAATGCTTCGAAGGACGAAGGACTTTAACACTTAACACTTTTTATGTTGCCTTGTTCTTAATTCTTAGCATTTGAGAACAAGTCCCCAACATTGGCGCCCACCTCCGGTGAACTCACTTCCACTTCGAGTTTTTTGAACACCTTCGGAAGCTATAGACCCTCGCTATGGCACCGAAGAAAGCTTCAGCGACTGGGGCTGCAGCACTGCAACCGCTGGACCCCAACCAGGAGACCGTCTCTCTCCGGGAGGCCCGAAACCAGAAGAGGAAGGCTGTCAGCCCGACGATTCAGGAGGATGAACTAGACCAAGAGATCAGGGACATGGAGATGCTACATCAACAGGTGCAGAGGAAGAAGGAGAAGATGGCCAGGCTAGCTGAGCTGCAGAGGCAGATAGACGAAGCTTCTGAAGAAGTCCGTCACCTTACCCACGATGAGCAGAACCGAAGGCCTCAACAAAAAGACCTTCATCAGGAGGGCTTCTTCAATGAAGATGACTGGTATGATAATTTTCATCATGGAAATTTTGTTTTCGACGATGCTTCTCCTCTGTCCGCTGAGCTGCAGGCTACACCTTGGCCTTCGTCCTATAAGCCACCCCAGCTTCCCATGTTCGATGGCCATTCGGACCCGAAGCAGTTCTTGATGAGTTACGAAGCAACAGTGTCTTCGTATGGTGGCAATGCTGCAGTAATGGCAAAGTCTTTCGTTATGGCCGTCAGGAGTGTTGCTCAGACCTGGTATTCCTCCCTTCGGCCAGGAACGATCACTTCATGGCAGAAGCTGAAGGATATGTTATTGACCAGCTTTCAAGGATTTCAGACGAAGCCGGTCACTGCTCAAGCCTTGTTCCAGTGCACTCAGGATCATGAAGAATACCTTCAGGCGTATGTCAGAAGGTTCTTGCGTTTGAGGGCGCAGGCACCAACGGTGCCCAATGAAATTGTCACCGAAGCCATGATCAAGGGGCTTCGTCCTGGACCTGCTGCTCAATACTTTGCTAGGAAGCCTCCTCAGACCCTGGAGAAGCTGCTCCAAAAGATGGACGAGTACATTCGTGCTGACAATGACTTTCGCCAAAGAAGGGAGGAGGCCTTCAGATTTTCCGAAATGACCAGGGGCTTCGGAGGAAGATCCTATCCGAGGCATGTCAGGTCCATCCACAACTCCACTCAGAATGATGATAAGGGGAGTCAGCAGAACAGACCGCAGTGCTCTTCACAGGCTTCGGGGCAACAGCAAAGCTCCTTCCGACCACCAGCTCCAAGAGGCAGAGGCGCCAGGGGCTTCGGCGGAAGATTCGGGGATCAACCCAGAAGAATATTTTGCTTATTCTGTGGTGAAAACAAAGGTCATACTACCAGGATGTGTCATGTTACCATTCAGAAGCAAAAAGAGATAGCCGAAGCTGCCGCGCAACAGGCTCAGCCGAAGCAGGTCATGCACACTGCTTCGTATCATTCGCCCTACATCCCAGAATATGTGGGCAACCATCCTGCACTCTCTGCTGCTTCGGCAAGTCAGCCTTCAGCTTCCTGGCAACAGCCCCCGCCTCCACCTCCGTTGCAACAAGGCCAGCAGCCAGAAGGGAGCCAATATGCTCCACATCAAAGGGACTTCAGAGAACAGTCCGAAGCTCGCACGGTCAACAGCACCGTGCCAGAGTCAAAACACATCTATTGACAAATATCCTACCTTAATAGCAATCTTTTTCATTCAGTTTTATTTTTTGTAATAAAGGACATTGTTTAGGTTTCATGTAATTAGTTTCGTTGATTCCTACAAGAAAAATATGTTTTCTTCACAGGTTCGTGATAATAAAAAGGACCTTCGGACTATCGAAAATCCTTCGAAGCAACAAAAAGTCGTTCTAAGGAACGCAGAGTAAGTCTGACGAAGTCACAAAAAGTCGTTCCGAAGGGAGCGCAGTGTAAGTTTTCTGCTCCGAAGTCGTTCCAAAAGGAATGCAGAGCATACAGCGAAAAGTCAACGCTGATACCGCCTAAGTAAAAGGCGAAGAAGCTCCAAAGACGTTCCTAAGGGAATGCAGAGCTTATACCGCCTAAGTAAAAGGCGAAGAAGTTCCAAAGACGTTCCTAAGGGGATGCAGAACTTACAGCGAAAAATAAACGCTGATTCCGCTGAAGTAAAAGGCGAAGAAGCTCCTAAGGGAGGCTTATAATGAAAAAGTCAGTATTGATACAAAAGATTGTGCCCCATTGCAGGAATGTGCGTATCTTCGGCACAAAATATCATTCTGCATAACATAACATCATCACATCATTTTGCATAGCATAATCATCATACATCATGCTGCATGTGGCACAAGAAGGGGGCATGTTATCGATCTTCGGAAAATGCTTTGAAAAAGGGCAAATCATGCCAAGTTACAGGGAGAAACAATATTGATTTTCGAGGTATAGCTTCGGAGATTATTTTTACGAAGCTTGGATATTTCTTATCAGAACACTATGGATATTGTCGTGATAAATGATAAATTCTTCTTCACGAAGCATGAAAAGAAGGGAAGGTGTTTTTTTCGTCGAAGACTCAAAAATGGTACGTGTTTAAAGTTTCATGCATCGTAAAGAATTGAATCATAAAACAAGTATATTACATACAGGATTACAGAATATTACACAAATCATATATCAAATGTTTTTTGCAATAGCACTTAGTCTTCCCTAAGTACTATCTCTGCAGCTTCGTTCAGCAGTCGATCGACAACCTGATCCATGATAGCTTCGGCCATCTTTTTAATTTCGTCGTCATCTTTAGGCTGAGGGCCCGAAGATGCTTTAGTAGGATCTGAGTGAGGACGGGATACTATTACATCATTATTACAGATCGCGAACGAACTATAAAATTAAAAGTTATAATGCAATGAAAACTATTCGCTAGTACCTATTTGCCCTTCGGGCTCTGCGTTTTTCTCAGCAGCCTCGGCTACTTTTCTAGCCTCATGAATCCCTTTCTCGCTTTTCTGAATGATTTCTTGGGCCATTTCTCTACCACCGTTGTCCCAGATGTCGGTGAAAAATTTTCCCCCAACCGCGCTAGCTTCGGCTGAAGGATCTTTTATATCTTCAGTGGACAAGGTGGCTTCGGACTGCGATAAAATCTTTACATGTTCACATCCTTTCCCCTCCAAAATAGTGGCAATCCCTCTGGCACCAGAAAAAGCGCAGATGTCACCACGGCTACTCAGGATTTCCTCGAAGGCCTCCGCCTCATGATTGATCCATTCCAGGGGACCTTCGGGGTTACCTCTTATAAAGTTTTCTTCTTGCGAAAATGCGCCAACGCTGGCGAAGCTAGTTTTTATTTTCTTGACACACTCTATAGATTTGTCGAAGCATTTCTTCTTGGCTGACCGAAGCTCTTTAACAGTTTCTTCTAAATGATTTGCCCATTGGTCGCTGAGTTCTCGCCTTGTTTCTTCAAGTATGCATTCCTCTTTAGCTCTGGCTAATTGTTTACGAAGGTTTTCAATTTCACACTTCTGAGCTTCGGCCTGACCTTTGAAAATAGCTTCGTCTTCTTTTATTTTATTTATTAAGGAATGCAATATTTTGTCTTTTTCGAGACCTTCGTTCCTCAGTTCAATTACTTCGGAACGAAGGTTGCTCAGGGCTATAGTACATCCTTCGTCCTCAGCATCTTTCTGTGCTTTGAGGGCATTGCTGAGTATCAGGCCCTGCAGACAGGAATATGTCTGTGTTAATAGTTTTAAACAAACGAAAAATTTTGAATTCAACAAAAATATAAGAATTCCATTTGTCGCACCTTTAAACTGTTGTAAGCTAGGCTGTCAGCCAGATCGTTCTTTGACAGCACCGAAAGTCCGTCTTCTAAAGTTGGAAATCCGAAGCTTCTGCTTATCTCCCGACAGACAGAAATTTCCTTGCTGTCGGGGAGGCAATACAAGAAATCTTCTTCTCCACTGCCATTAAATATCAACGCCCCCTTTGGATATTTCAACTTTTGGGCATAGTGTTGGGCCTCTTGTTCTTCTTTTTCTGTTAATTTTTTCCCCGAAGCATGACGAAAAATATAATCACGAATTTTGGATGCTTCGGGGGTAACAACACCAGTTCCTTCAGCAAAAGTTGGCTTTGTTATTTTTTCTGCCTCACTTTCCAAGGTCTTTGCCTTTGAGGGCTCTGAGGGCCCAGCTTCGGCTTCAGTATCTTGCTCTGGAGCTTTAGAACCCGAAGCTTCGACTGTTGTTTCAGGAGTGACGGCAGCCTTCTTCGGAGGGGTGCTTGAAGATTTGATCGTTTCCAGCACATCTAGCACATTAGACATTCTCCTTCTTTTCGGAGTCACTGCTGGCACTTTTTGATTACTTACTGTTTCAATGTTTGCCACAGGACTCAAAACTTCTGATGTTTTGGAGTCCTCGGTTGCTTCCTTTACCTCTTCCATTTTTTCTGTGAATGGCGCTTCGGCCTTCTCTTTCGTTTCTGATAACAAAATTTTTGATTGCTCCAATTTTGTCTTCGTTGGTATTTCGGCTGTTTCTGTGGCTTCTGGCAGCAAAGTTGGCTCGGCTGGTTTTTCAGCTTCGGTGGCCGAAGAAGTCTCTCCGGTAAACTCAGGCACCGAAACTAGTTCAATATAACGCGGTCGATAAGTAAGAACCTTTATCTTCTTCCTTTTCGGTTCTGGCTCGCTAGGAGCAGCTGTAGTTTCTTCTTTTGCAGAGGTTGTATTTTTTCTCTTCTGCCTTCGAATGGGGTAGCAATAGTCAGGGTAGACGAACCCGATGGCATCAAATACCCGATTCAGCCTTTTCTTTTTTCGGCCTCCGAAGGCTGCTGACATTGCAGTATCTTCGGCCTTCGAGTATGTCCCAAGCAGCTCATCACTTAAATTGTCAATGCTTTTCAACCACTCATCGTCTGGCTCAATAAATTTATCTTCAAATTTAAAAGTGTACTTAAATCTGACGAGTCCACCTTCGTCGGCCTTTTTAACGATTTCTTGTGGCATTTCCCATTTCTCCGCAAGCGGCCACACCCTGAAGGCAATATGCTCTTGTACTAAGTCCTTTGTTCCTATAAAAGAGCAGACAACGCCGAAGGCTCTTTGGCACTCTTCGGCGGCTTCGTTCATTTCAACCTTCGGCCTCCGAAGGCCGAAGCTTTGCCAAATAGGACGCATAATTATACCTTTGATGTCTTCTCGTACTGATAAGTCATTCTTCACATAAAACCATTCTGTCATCCAATCCCCGGGCCATCTCTTCCGAAAGGTTGGTACGGGACAGCTTGCCCCGGACCGAGAGACGAAGCTGTAGCAGCCAAAGTTGTTATGGTACTGTTCTTTGCCCCAAGGTTTTGTTTCATATAATAATTCATGAACATTACAGAAGCTTCTTGCGTCAGGCTTCAGACCTTGGCTTCTCGTGGCCCACACGAAGATATTTAGCCTTATAATAGCCTCTGGAGTAAGTTGATGAAGATAGACTTCGAAGATTTTCAACACCTCCACGACGAAGCTGCTCAAGGGGAATCGCAATCCGGCTTTCAAAAAGCTTCGGTACACCACAACTTCATTTTCTTCAGGGTGTGGACAAGTCTTTTCCCCTTCGTCCGCCCTCACAATGGACAGATCCCGGAAATACCTTCCTCTCATATTAACAAGATGATTCTCTTTGATAGTTGATTTACCATAAACTGAATGGCTTGGTCGCCAGGGGCGATCTTCGGAGTCTTCGCCACCGCTGTCCACATCATAACTTTCACTGTCACCAGTATCTTCAGACAGCCCTTCCAGAATTTCCCTGGTGATCTTTTCTGTGTTGGTCTTCGACATTGCTATAAGAAACCCTAAGTTCTTCTCTTCATCAAGACTCAGCTTCATTTCAGCAGCAGCCTTCTTAGCAGCTTCAGACATCTTCGGAAACACTAAAAAACTGTTTTCAAAGCCGAAGCTTCAAAGCTAAAAGCTTAGCAGATCACAGTGCACAAGAGCTAAAAAATGAGTGAGCAAGAGTGGTTGGCCAGAAAGCGTGCAAAATAAGTTTGCGGTATGGCCGTATTTATACGCTTGATGCGTTGAAAGTTGAAAGACCCCACTTGTCATTGAATGTTGCTATTCTAGCAAAGGGAAGGTGTTTTTTCGGACCTTCGGCATAAAGCCTTCGTTCATATCACAATCTGAATTTATTATTTCAAACAAATTAATATTGCGAGGGGCTACTGTTGGGGGCCTTCGTCCTCCGAAGGTCCTCAAAAACATGATTTAACAATGTTTTCCAAGTGGATTATGTGAACAGGTACCTTCGGACTCAGAATTACGAACATGAAGTGCGGTCAGGACGAAGCCTGAACCAGACGAAGGACGGGCTGATTACCAAGCTCCACGAAGGATGGTGCACAGCCGAAGCTGTGCGCAGGGAAGCTTCGTCGCGATAGCAGAGAGGGGAACCGACTTAAAGATGAAAAGACTACGTGGACCTTGTCAGGTTTCCATAAGTCATTGACATATGTAATGGACATAAATGTAATTTTACGTGGGCTGCGTCCCGCGTCTATAAATAGATGAACAGTACTCCCGTACTGTTCACGCTGACTTGGCATTTGCTTTTGCGTCACGCTTGTACTTTTTATCTTCTCTCAGGACCGAAGGTACATTTGTAATTTGAAATCATTTCTATTTTTCCATGTTAATAAAATAGAAATGATTCTATGATGATGCTTATATTATATTTCATGCTTTATATGAATCCTTCGTCATTACTTGTTATGTTTACGAAGGTATGTCTCTTATGACCTTCGTCCGAAACTCATTATTTCCCGAAGGGACATAATGCTTCGAAGGACGAAGGACTTTAACACTTAACACTTTTTATGTTGCCTTGTTCTTAATTCTTAGCATTTGAGAACAAGTCCCCAACACTACTACTACTACTACTACTACTACTACTACTACTACTACTACTATACTACTACTACTACTACTACTACTATACTACTACTACTACTATACTACTACTACTACTACTACTACTACTACTACTACTACTATACTACTACTACTACTACTACTACTACTACTACTACTACTACTACTACTACTACTACTATAGTACTACTACTATACTACTACTACTACTACTACTATACTACTACTACTACTATACTACTACTACTACTACTACTACTACTACTACTACTACTACTACTACTACTACTACTACTACTACTACTACTACTACTATACTACTACTACTACTACTACTATACTACTACTACTATACTACTACTACTACTACTACTACTATACTACTACTACTACTACTACTACTACTACTACTACTACTACTACTATACTACTACTACTATAATACTACTACTGGTACTACTATACTACTACTACTACTACTACTACTACTACTACTACTACTACTACTATACTACTACTACTACTATAGTACTACTACTACTACTACTATACTACTACTACTACTATACTACTACTACTACTACTACTACTACTACTACTACTATACTACTACTACTACTACTACTACTACTACTACTACTACTACTACTACTACTACTATACTACTACTACTATAGAACTACTACTACTACTATACTACTACTACTACTACTACTATACTACTACTACTACTACTATACTACTACTACTACTACTACTACTACTACTATACTACTACTACTATTATACTACTACTACTACTACTACTACTACTACTACTACTATAGTACTACTACTACTACTATACTACTACTACTACTACTACTACTATACTACTACTACAACAACTACTACTACTATACTACTACTACTACTACTACTACTACTACTACTACTACTACTACTACTACTACTACTACTACTACTACTACTACTACTACTACTACTATACTACTACTACTACTACTACTACTACTACTACTACTACTACTACTACTACTACTATACTACTACTACTACTACTATACTACTACTACTACTACTACTACTATACTACTACTACTACTACTATACTACTACTACTACTACTACTACTACTACTACTATACTACTACTACTACTACTACTACTACTACTACTACTACTACTACTACTACTACTACTACTACTACTACTACTACTACTACTACTACTACTATACTACTACTACTATAGAACTACTACTACTACTACTACTACTACTACTATAGTACTACTACTACTACTATACTACTACTACTACTACTACTACTATACTACTACTACTACTATTATACTACTACTACTACTACTACTACTACTACTATAGTACTACTACTACTACTATACTACTACTACTACTACTACTACTACTATACTACTACTACAACTACTACTACTACTATACTACTACTACTACTACTACTACTACTACTACTACTACTACTACTACTACTATACTACTACTACTACTACTACTACTACTACTATACTACTACTACTACTATACTACTACTACTACTACTACTACTACTACTATACTACTACTACTACTACTACTATACTACTACTACTACTACTACTATACTACTACTACTATACTACTACTACTACTACTACTACTACTACTACTACTATACTACTACTACTACTACTACTACTACTACTACTACTACTACTACTACTACTACTACTACTACTACTACTACTACTACTACTACTACTACTACTACTACTATACTACTACTACTATACTACTACTACTACTACTACTATACTACTACTACTACTACTACACTACTACTACTACTACTATACTACTACTACTACTATACTACTACTACTACTATACTACTATACTACTACTACTACTACTACTACTACTACTACTACTACTACTACTACTACTACTACTACTACTACTATACTACTACTACTACTACTATACTCCTACTACTACTATACTACTACTACTACCACTACTATACTACTACTACTACTACTACTACTACTACTACTACTACTACTACTACTACTACTACTACTACTACTACTACTACTATACTACTACTACTACTATAGTACTACTACTACTACTACTATACTACTACTACTACTACTACTACTACTACTACTACTACTACTACTACTACTATACTACTACTACTATACTACTACTACTACTATACTACTACTACTACTACTATACTACTACTACTACTACTATACTACTACTACTACTACTACTACTACTACTACTACTACTACTACTACTACTACTACTATACTACTACTACTACTATACTACTACTACTACTACTACTACTACTACTACTACTACTACTACTACTACTACTATACTACTACTACTACTACTACTACTACTACTACTACTACTACTACTACTACTACTACTACTATAGTACTACTACTATACTACTACTACTACTACTACTACTATACTACTACTACTACTACTACTACTACTACTACTATACTACTACTACTACTACTACTACTATACTACTACCACTACTACTACTACTATACTACTACTACTATACTACTACTACTACTACTACTACTACTACTATACTACTACTACTACTATACTACTACTACTACTACTACTATACTACTACTACTACTACTACTATACTACTACTACTACTACTACTACTACTACTACTACTACTACTACTACTACTACTACTATACTACTACTACTATAATACTACTACTGCTACTACTATACTACTACTACTACTACTACTACTACTACTACTACTACTACTACTATACTACTACTACTACTATACTACTACTACTACTACTACTACTATACTACTACTACTACTACTACTACTACTACTACTACTACTACTACTATACTACTACTACTATAATACTACTACTGCTACTACTATACTACTACTACTACTACTACTACTACTACTACTACTACTACTACTACTACTACTACTACTACTACTACTACTCTACTACTACTACTACTATACTACTACTACTACTACTACTACTACTACTACTACTACTATACTACTACTACTATAATACTACTACTGCTACTACTATACTACTACTACTACTACTACTACTACTACTACTACTACTACTACTACTACTACTACTACTACTACTACTACTACTATACTACTACTACTATAGTACTACTACTACTACTATACTACTACTACTACTACTACTATACTACTACTACTACTATACTACTACTACTACTACTATACTACTACTACTACTACTACTACTACTATACTACTACTACTACTACTACTACTACTACTACTACTATACTACTACTACTATAGAACTACTACTACTATTATACTACTACTACTACTACTATACTACTACTACTACTACTACTATTATACTACTACTACTACTACTACTACTACTACTACTACTACTACTACTATAGTACTACTACTACTACTATACTACTACTACTATACTACTACTACTACTACTACTACTACTACTACTACTACTACTATACTACTACTACTACTACTACTACTACTACTACTACTACTACTACTACTACTACTACTACTACTACTACTACTATACTACTACTACTATACTACTACTACTACTACTACTACTACTACTACTACTATACTACTACTACTACTACAACTACTATACTACTACTACTACTACTACTATACTACTACTACTACTACTACTATACTACTACTACTACTACTACTACTACTACTACTACTACTACTACTACTACTACTACTACTACTACTACTATACTACTACTACTACTACTACTACTACTACTACTACTACTATACTACTACTACTACTACTACTACTACTACTACTACTACTACTACTACTACTACTACTACTACTACTACTACTACTATACTACTACTACTACTACTACTACTACTACTACTACTACTATACTACTACTACTATAGAACTACTACTACTACTACTACTACTACTACTACTACTACTACTACTACTACTACTACTACTATACTACTACTACTACTATACTACTACTACTACTACTACTACTACTACTACTACTACTACTACTACTACTACTACTACTATACTACTACTACTACTACTACTACTACTACTACTACTACTACTACTACTACTACTACTACTACTACTACTACTACTATACTACTACTACTACTACTATACTACTACTACTACTACTACTACTACTACTACTACTACTACTACTACTACTACTACTACTACTACTACTACTATACTACTACTACTACTACTATACTACTACTACTATACTACTACTACTACTACTACTACTACTACTAGTACTATACTACTACTACTATAGAACTACTACTACTACTATACTACTACTACTACTACTACTACTACTACTACTATACTACTACTACTACTACTACTACTACTACTACTACTACTACTACTATACTACTACTACTATAGAACTACTACTACTACTATACTACTACTACTACTACTACTATACTACTACTACTACTATACTACTACTACTACTACTACTATTATACTACTACTACTACTACTACTACTACTACTACTACTACTACTATACTACTACTACTACTACTACTACTACTACTACTATACTACTACTACTACTATACTACTACTACTACTACTACTACTACTACTATACTACTACTACTACTACTACTATACTACTACTACTATACTACTACTACTACTACTACTACTACTACTACTACTACTACTACTACTACTACTACTACTACTACTACTACTATACTACTACTACTACTACTACTACTACTACTACTACTATACTACTACTACTACTACTACTACTACTACTACTACTACTATACTACTACTACTATAGAACTACTACTACTACTATACTACTACTACTATACTACTACTACTACTACTACTATACTACTACTACTACTACTACTACTACTACTACTATACTACTACTACTACTATTATACTACTACTACTACTACTACTACTACTACTACTACTACTACTATAGTACTACTACTACTACTATACTACTACTACTACTATACTACTACTACAACTACTACTACTACTATACTACTACTACTACTACTACTACTACTACTACTACTACTACTACTACTACTACTACTATACTACTACTACTACTACTACTACTACTACTACTACTACTACTACTACTATACTACTACTACTACTACTACTACTACTACTACTACTACTATACTACTACTACTACTACTATACTACTACTACTACTACTACTACTACTACTACTACTACTACTACTACTACTATACTACTACTACTATACTACTACTACTACTACTATACTACTACTACTACTACTACTACTACTACTACTACTACTACTACTACTACTACTACTACTACTACTACTACTACTACTACTACTATACTACTACTACTATACTACTACTACTACTATTACTACTACTATACTACTACTACTACTACTACTACACTACTACTACTACTACTATACTACTACTACTACTATACTACTACTACTACTATACTACTATACTACTACTACTACTACTACTACTACTACTACTACTACTACTACTACTACTACTATACTACTACTACTACTATACTACTACTACTACTACTACTATACTACTACTACTACTATACTACTACTACTACTACTACTACTACTACTACTACTACTACTACTACTACTACTACTACTACTACTACTACTACTACTACTACTATACTACTACTACTACTACTACTACTACTACTACTACTACTACTACTACTACTACTACTACTACTACTACTACTACTACTACTACTACTACTACTACTACTACTACTACTACTACTACTACTATACTACTACTACTACTACTACTACTACTACTACTACTATACTACTACTACTACTACTACTACTACTACTACTACTACTATACTACTACTACTATAGAACTACTACTACTACTATACTACTACTACTATACTACTACTACTACTACTACTATACTACTACTACTACTACTACTACTACTACTATACTACTACTACTACTATTATACTACTACTACTACTACTACTACTACTACTACTACTACTACTACTATAGTACTACTACTACTACTATACTACTACTACTACTATACTACTACTACAACTACTACTACTACTATACTACTACTACTACTACTACTACTACTACTACTACTACTACTACTACTACTACTACTATACTACTACTACTACTACTACTACTACTACTACTACTACTACTACTACTATACTACTACTACTACTACTACTACTACTACTACTACTATACTACTACTACTACTACTATACTACTACTACTACTACTACTACTATACTACTACTACTACTACTACTACTATACTACTACTACTATACTACTACTACTACTACTATACTACTACTACTACTACTACTACTACTACTACTACTACTACTACTACTACTACTACTACTACTACTACTACTACTACTATACTACTACTACTATACTACTACTACTACTATTACTACTACTATACTACTACTACTACTACTACTACACTACTACTACTACTACTATACTACTACTACTACTATACTACTACTACTACTATACTACTATACTACTACTACTACTACTACTACTACTACTACTACTACTACTACTACTACTATACTACTACTACTACTATACTACTACTACTACTACTATACTACTACTACTACTATACTACTACTACTACTACTACTACTACTACTACTACTACTACTACTACTACTACTACTACTACTACTACTACTACTACTACTACTACTATATATACTACTACTACTACTATAGTACTACTACTACTACTACTATACTACTACTACTACTACTACTACTACTACTACTACTATACTACTACTACTACTATACTACTACTACTACTACTACTATACTACTACTACTACTACTACTATACTACTACTACTA